>NC_056621.1:1385493-1385610 GCF_018340385.1 Cyprinus carpio
GAGTGGCGTCATTGGCTGGAGGGAGCCAAGGTCCCTTTCGAGGTGATCACTGACCACCGGAACCAGGAATACCTCCGTGAAGCTAAGAGACTGAATCATCGCCAAGCTAGATGGGCT
>NC_056621.1:1387375-1390115 GCF_018340385.1 Cyprinus carpio
AGGCTTTTTTGTATGGCGAAGATGCGGGGCGGGGGACGCAAGCGGGCCACGAAGAAGAAAAGAGAATTAGAAAGGAGTCCCCCCCCTGTGCTTTATTTTTTTTTTTTTTGGCGCCAGTTTTTTTTTTCTCTGTCCGTTGAGGAGAACAACGGGGCGGCACTGAAGGTCTGCTTCGTCAAATGACACATACGTACCTCAAACCAGCAGTTATCATCTTGATAGCTGTATACAGCAGATGCAGGACACTCTAGTATGGAAGACTGTTTGGAACTTATATCTCACAATTTGACCGTTTTTCTCACAATTCGGTACTTATAACTCACAATGTGAGAAAAAAAAGTCAGAATTTTTCTATTTCTTTTTTTTTTTTTTTCTTCTTCTTCCTTACTTTCTTTCCTGCGATATTTTCCTTGTTTCTGTTGTGAGGTAAACATCGCACTAACCGTTTTTATTTTTATTTAGTGGCATAAACTGGTGACGTTCTATCAAGGTATTTATGTAAGTGAGTATAGCAAAATAAAGTAAAAACGGGCCATATTATACCCAAAAAATTATTTGGGTCAATGATGCAATAAAGAAACTGATACAAATTTGGGAGCAAAATAGTTCAGACACTTTGAGCTAGGCGTAATGTTTTGCTGAAGTGTTTTTTCTTTAATTGCTAATGTGATCTTTTACACCACAGACTGATCAAAATGAAGCAGTAGTGGTAATTGGTTGAGCTAAATTAACACCTACCATCAAAGTTATCTGACGTTATCAAGATGAATTTGTTCTGGCCTTAGAAGAGTTCTTGTCATATTTTATTACCATTTTCTAAACTATAGGGAATAAAATGTGATAATGTGAGAAATGTTGAAGGTATGTGAATACATTTTGGTTTCAATGTATATATAAATCTTTTTTTGTTTGACTTACGCTGCCAAAACTTTAACATAAGTACGATTATTTTTTTTTTGTTGCATTTATTTGATTAAAAATACAGTAAAAAATGTGAAATATTATTGCCATTTAAAATGACTGTTTTCTATTCTAATATACTTTAAACTGTAATTTATTTCTGTGATGCGCAGCTGTATTTTCAGCATCATTACTCCAGTCTTCAGTGTCACATGATCTTCAGAAATCATTCTAATATGACGATTTGCTGCTCAAAAATTTAGGGACAGTACATTTTTTTCTTTCCCTTTTTTTTTTTTTTTAAAAGAAATTAATAGTTGTATTCAGCAAGGATGTGTTAAACTGATAAAGTGATCAAAGTTTGTATTGGTAGAAAAGATTTCTATGTTGAAGAAATGCTGTTCTTTTTAACTTTTTATTCATTAAACAATCCTGAAAAAAACATCAAAATTTAAAACATGAAGCAGCAAAAACTGATAATGAAAAATGTTCAACACTGATAATAAATCATCATATTATTATGATTTCTGAAGATCATGTGACACTGAAGACTGGAGTAATGATGCTGAAAATACAGCTGCACATCACAGAAATACATTACAGTATATTAAAAATGAGAACTATTGTTTTAAATTGCAATAATATTTCACCTTTTTTTCTGTATTTTTGAACAACTTACTTTGTATTTTTTATTTCATTTATTTTTATTCTATTCCACTCTAATGATAGCACACCTGTACATACAATTGTTTTTTTTTAGTGGTTTATTTGTATTTATACATGTTTATTTCTATTCACATCTTATGTTTATGTGATCTGTGTTGTAAGTTGTTGTCTCTGTGTACTGGAAGCTTGTGACGCTAAAACAAAAGTCCTTGGCCAAATACACAGAAACCCATGGACCAAACAAAACATACAAAACAAACAAATAAGTTTGTTTTAATCCCAAACTTTTTCAGTGGCAGTGTACCATGAGTTACCCATCAACCACCTGCTCCAGCAGTTTCTGCGTTCACGCACAGCGGCCTGGCGGTCATGGCCAGGCGGCTGGGGGCCCGTCGACGTGAGGTGTGGGTATTTATAGACACGGGGGAGAAGCTTTGGCGTCGTCTTCGTCTATGGGCATTTTAGATATGGCTAATGAAAAACTCAATCCTGTGAGTCCAGCAGCGCTCGGAGATGATGATTTATTTACTCTAATTAACTAAGAAAGTGGACAGGTTTCAATGCAGACAGTAAATATGATGTGAATTAACTTCTAAAGTGTCTGTCAGCACATAAGAGTCATTTGATTTCTGATATGTTGTAGATGGACGACAGCTCACTTGAAGATCTCAGGACTCAGTTTAATCAAGAGATTCAAACACTCAGGAGGTAACTATAGACTCAACAATTATTACGTTTCAGAATTTTATATCATTTACATTACATTATAAAAAAAAGTATGGATTGATTGCATTTTATAGATAATTTTATTATATTAATATAAAACTATTATATAAATTGCATAATATTTATAAATAATAAGATTATTGTTGATATTGTATGTATTGTATATAAATGTACACATATATGATTTTTGATTCATCAGTAATCTATTTTTTTTCATTTGTTTTGTATTCAGTTTTAATTCGTTACAGTCTTCATTAAAGTTATTTTTATAATTACATTATCACTTATAAATTCTAAATATACTTTATAAAAACAGTTTATAAATATAATTATACAATTATATTATAGTAATTAAAAATATGTTATGCATCATATTTATAAATAATAATATATTCCTCATTTGTACAATTATATAAAAAGGTTGGATTAAATATATATGTATATAATC
>NC_056621.1:1391114-1401977 GCF_018340385.1 Cyprinus carpio
TATAAATGATAAAAAAATGTTTTATACTTTCACCTCTTAGCAGGTTTTGTATCGAATATGGATTTTTTTTGTAGCATTCTTCATTTATAGTTTTTTTTTATATTATGTATATTTTATGTTCTTTTTATATAAAGGTAAATGTACAGTGGAAAGGACATAACTGTTACAGAATAACAGTCCTTCTTCAGCGCTTTTTGTAAATCACTTTGAATTTAAAATTTTTCGGCTAAAAGAAGAAATGCATGAATGCTTCAGAGAGAGAACAGTCCATCGTGACAGAGCAGGAGAATCCTTCATGATGAATGTGTTTTTCATTCTCATTTGTGTGATGTGAGCGTCTGTGTTGTCTCAGTCTGAAGCACGAGAACCTGGTGAGCATGGTGGGCTTCTCCAGTGACGGGGAGCACCTGTGTTTGGTGTATGAGTTCATGCCCGGGGGCTCTCTGCTGGAGCGGCTGGCCTGTGCAGACGGGGCTTCGGCTCTCTCGTGGCTCAGCAGATGCTGCATCAGCGCAGGAGCCGCCAGAGGACTGCAGTACCTGCATCAGAACAACCACATCCACCGAGACGTCAAGAGGTGAGCGCAAACGCAAACCAGATGCTCCAGGAGCCTCGTCGTGTGGCCTGCTCTCTGTTTCTGCTTCTATAAATGTTTTATTCATGTTTTTAAGCCTAAAATATATTATTTATTTATCATTTAAAGGCCACACATTATGCAAAATCCACTTTTATATGGTGTTTGGACATAAATGTGTGTTGGCAGTGTGCCATCACCTCGATGATGAAATCACCAAAACTCCTCATTTTTTAATCAAAACAGCCAAGTCAGCCTACTGGTGTCTTCGTTTTGATTCTCATGTGTTGGGCATCCATGTGGGCAGGGGAGACCACGGGGGTTGATTATTTTCAGCTCTGCACTGCTATAGTTTCCGCCCTCGTTGTCTTGCTACATTTACAAAGTGTGTATTTTTCTTTTGTTTTCTTGGAGGCTATGTTTATAGTTAAATATTGTAATGTTGTGTTAACCATTCAATACATTAAAATCATTAAATTACCCTAATTTGCATGTTTTTAAATGCTTTGCTTAGAATGTATATGTTCATACATTGTGCAGACGTTATAAATACTAAAAATCATTTTAGTTAATGAAAGAAAAGCTCAAAGCTCAAAATGAAATAAAAATATTAAATGAAGTATGTGAAATGCACCAGGATTTTGCCTATATTAAAGCTTATGTTAAAGTACTAAAAATCACTAAAGAAATATGTTTTAAAAAATCCCACTAGTGAACAAAAACAATTCAGAATTAATAAAAAAAATACAGTGAAAATTAAAAAATCTAAATTCAAAATATTCATAAATGATCTTTAGATTTACAGTTTTTATATAAAAATGTAAAATTTTAATGCTTATGTAAGGCTGGGGTTTGGCAATTTGTTTGCATACTTTCCCATAATTTAAAGTGGATCCTTTGAAAGGATAAATATTGTGTTTAATGCTTAAATATATATGTGTGTGTGTGTGTGTATATATATATATATATATATATGTATATAACATTTGAATAGTGTTTTCTTTAGTTTTTTTTTTTATTTAGCGTTGGTAGTCTCTAAACATTATTGCATCTGTTTAACAATGGGGTATCTTATTGGATGAGGACCTCGTTCAGGAATCTCTATTCCCGGTTTGGTAGCGCCTGGCCCGATCACGTGCTCTGGTGCTTGGCGGGGAGAGTTGTGGTGACGGCCTACATGGCGGAGGCCCTCTTGAGGAGAAATCAAAAAATATAAATCTGGCGTCTTTGGCGAGGCGCAATCTGCCCAACATTCAGCAGTTATTCATGTTCAGATTAGGAGTGTGCCATATAGTACGGTCTGAAGTTTGGAAACATTACTTCATTTTAGTAACGAAGAAGTTTCTTCATATCAAGCCTGCATTTATTTGATCAAAAATGGAAAAAAACAGTAATATTGTGAAATATTATTACAACTTAAAATAATAGTTTTCTATTTGAATATACTTTAAAAAAATAATTTATTCCTGTGATGCAAGAAGCTGAATTTTCAGCATCATTGCTCCAGCCTTCAGTGTCACGTAAACATCCAGTCTATCCACATGATCATTTTAGAGAAATCATTCTAATATTCTGATTTATTATAGAGTGTTGAAACAGTTCTGCTGTCTAATATATTTGATGAATAAAAGGTTAAAAAGAACTGCATTTGTTCGAAATAAAAAGAAATATATACATAATAATATATATTCTAATAAATATGTTTTCTTTCTATTACATCGCATCAGTTTGAACATAGCCTTGCTGAATAAAAGTAGTGGTACTGTTTTAAAAAGAAAGAAGGAAAAAAAATGACTGACCCCAAATTACTGACCAGTAGTGTATATTGTTATTACAAAATATTTGCTCATTTTAAAAACATAACTTCTTTTTTTTTTTTTTACTTTTTATTCATCAAAGTATCCTAAAAAAGTATCACATGTGTCCTGAAAAAATGATGAGCAACAGAGCTGTTTCAACTTTGATAATGAATCATCATATTAGAATGATTTCTAAAAAGGATCATAATGATAATGATCCTAAAATTCAGCTTTGCATCACAGAAATAAATGATAATTTAAGTATAATAAATTTTAAGAAACAATTGTGCAAGTTAAACTAATATATCTGTGTATATTTTTTTTCTGTATTTTTGATCAAATAAGTAGGCTTGATGAGCAGAAGAGACTTCTTTCAAAAACATTAAAAAGTAGTAATGTTTCCAAACTTTTGACCTGTACTGTGTAATGTATATATATATATATATATATATATATATATATATCACTATATATATATATATATATCGTACGTATATCACATTGTTTTGCGAAAAACAAATTCAAAACAAACACACTACAGAGTGCAGGCATTCACGTGAAGTCTAGACTGAGTCAGAATCAAGCATTTAGAGTGTGTTCTTTCACCTGCATGATTCAGTCTATTAAAATACATTTTAGAATGATCACAAATTCAAGACTTGGGGACAGAAAAATATATACAGTATTTATATAATTTCATATAGTTAATCAATATCTCACAGTGCAATTTTTTTCATAATTTCAAATAACAGTATTCAACGTTGTATGTTTAATATATCAAAACATTATTCATGCATTTGTAATTGCAGGTTAAATACATTGACGTTCTGGTTTAAACAGTGTGTAAACACATCTAAATGCCACTTCAGGTGCAGCTTATGTCTGGATTGCAAAGATGAATTTTGTCAAAACTGATTTCATTTGCTTGGTAACAGCCCAAATGTCACATTATTCTAATTCATTGATTAATTGTATGAATCTGACTCAAAAGAGATAATGCACACTTTTAGAAAAAATGGCTTTTTATAAAGGTAGGAATGCCCATAAAAGTTCAAAAACCAATTAATCATTGGAAATGATTAATTTCTATCAGTGTGAACTGACCACCACACAGAATATGAAGAATATCAAAATCTTTAGGAGTCAGCTGTCTACGGTAGTCCTTCAGATACCAGCACAATAACACATTCAGCTAAATATCAGCTAATTATCAATATCAATAAAATCCCAGAAAATATTGAGTTATTATTTTTTGTCAGCATCGCACACCCCTAGTTGAGAGGTCCAGTGCAGCTCCTCACAGTGAAGGTGTGTGTGTGTGTGTGTGTGTTTGTTTGCGCAGGTGTTGCTGGAGATCCTGTCGGTTCTTCCTCCGTTCGATGAGAGGCCGTGATCCCAAACTGCTGGTGGTGAAGCCTCAGTCTCGGCGTCTCCAGGTGCGTCCCAGAGTCTGAGTCTGAGCTGTGTGTGTGTTTCAGATGGAGATGAAAGGGCGAGATCGAGGATGAGGAGCTCTCTCTGGAGGACCCGTTGATGGGAAGATGCAGGGATGGCAGATGGAGGGGAGGTGGAAGCCGGATGTATGACGCTGGCGTCTCAGTGTCTCTGTGAGAAGAAAAACAAAAGACCCACCATCACAGAGGTGTGTGTGTGTGTGTGTGTGTGTGTGTGTGTGTCTGTGTCTGTGTGTGTGTCTGTGTGTCTGTGTGTGTGTGTGTGTGTGTGTGTGTGTGTCTGTGTGTCTGTGTGTGTGTGTGTCTGTGTCTGGTGTGTGTGTGTGTGTGTGTGTGTGTGTGTGTGTGTGTCTGTGTGTGTCTGTGTGAGTGTGGCTCATGTCCTGAGTGTCTGTGTGTCTGATGTGTGTGTGTTTTGTTGGTGGCGAGTCTGTGGTCTGTATGTGCTATGTGTTGTGTGTGTGTCTGTCTGTCTATCTGTCTGAGTGTGTGTTTGTGTGTGTCTGAGTGTTGGGTGTGTGTCTGTGTGTTTGGTGGCTGAAGTGTGTGTGTATGGTTGCATGTGTGTGTGTGTGTCTGAGTGTGTGGGAGTGTGTGTGTTGTGTGTGTTGTGTGTCGGATGTGTTTGTGTGTGTGTGTGTCTGAGTGGGTGATGTGTCTGAGTGTGGGTGTGTCTGAGTGTGTCTGTGTGTGTGTGTGTGTGTGGTGAGTGTATGTGTGTCTGTGTGTGAGTGTGTCGAGTGTGTTGTGTGGTGTGGTGTGTGTCCTAGTGTATGTTGTGTCTGTCTCCGTGTCTTGTGTGTGTGGTGTGTGTGTTGGTGGTCTGTGTATGTGGTGTGTGTGTGGTGCTGAGTGTGTTGTTTGTGTGGTTTTGTGTCTGAGTTGTGTGGTGTGTGTCTGTCTGTCTGCTGTCCCTGAGTGTGTGTGGGCCTGAGTGTGTGTGTTCTGAGTGTGTGTGTGTGTGGTGGTGTGGTCGCCTGAGTTGTGTGTCTGAGAAAAAAAATGCCATCTCACTCAGGTATGTGTGTGCTGTGGTGTGTGTGTGTGCTGTGTGTGAAGGTGTGTGTCTGTGATGTGTCTGTCGTCTGTCTTAGTGTGTGTTTTCTGAGTTTGTATGTGTCTGTGTGTTGTGGTCTTGAGTCTAGTGGGGTGTATGTGTCCTGTGTGTGGTGTCTGTCGTGTCTGTCTGTCTGAGATGTGGTTGTGTGTGTGTGGTGTGTCTGGTGTGTGGGTGTGTGGGTGTTGTCTGAAGTATGTGTGTGGGTGTGTGTGTGTGTGTTGCTGAGTGTGGTCTGTGTGTGTGTCTGTTTGTGTCTGAGTGTTGGTGTGTGGTGTGGGTTCTGCAGTGATGTGTGTGTCTGAGTGTAGAGTGTGTCTGAGGGGGTGTCTGTGTCTAAGTGAGTGTGTCTGTGTGGGGGTGTGTGTGTGTGTTAAGGGGTCTGTGTGTCTGATGTGAGTGGTGTCTAAGTATGTGTGTAGGGTATCATCTGTGTCTGAGTGTGTCTGTATGTCTGTGTGTGTCTGTGTGTGTCTGTGTTTAAGTGTGTCTGTGTCTGAGTGTGTCTGAGTGTGTCTGTGTCTGTGTGTGTCTGTGTCTGAGTGTGTCTGTGTGTGTCTGTGTGTGTGTCTGTGTCTGTGTGTGTCTGTGTCTGAGTGTGTCTGTGTCTGTGTGTGTGTCTGGAGTCTGTGTGAAATTCGTGTGAGTCTGTGTCTGAGCGTGTCTGGTGTCTGTGTGTCTGAGTCTGTGTTCATGTTTTGTTTTTCATATTATTTATAATAGTATTTTGTATATAAACTTATTGTATAGAAAAATATATTATAAAAAATATAATATATATAAAAAATGTGTTTTATCGCTATAGAATATTAAAATAATTATATATATATATAGTTTTCTTTTTGTTTTGATTTTTTTTTTTCATTTTTAGTTATGCTTATATTTAGAGATTTCTAATGTTTTTGTTAACCACAGTAGTCACTAATTTGCATGTTTTTTCTAAATTCTTATCTTAAAATTATGAATCATATTTATATTAATTTTAAATGATTTTCCTTCGTTTTTATTGAATATATCAGTTTATATTTTATTTGAACGCTCAATGTAAAAGATTTTATATTTTATGTTTTACATTCAATTATTATGAATATATATTAAATAAAAGTATATATGAAAATATGACATTTAAAAAGCTTTTTGTTTTGAAAACTAGTGAATTTAATTCATATAATTTGCATGTGTTTTTCAAATGCTTAGTCTAGAATTAACATTTTCCATATTATATGATTATATTTAAAGATTACAATTTCATGTTATATTTTATAGTTGTTTTATACAATTTTTGTAGAATATCTATCTTATATTTATTTATTTTTAAGCTGTATATTTAGTAAGTTTAATAATTAACCATACACATTTGACTGCAGATTAATTGGTAAATATTTTAGTTTTTTTTCCTTATATTTATCAAATATATAAGTGTACACACAAATACAAAAAGTGTATATACAAATTTAAGAAAAACCATATAAAAAATATATAATATATAAATATAATAAAATATACATACATTTTATATTATATTGGTATATATATATTTTTTTTAATTGTCAGGTTCTGTCTAAACTGGAATCATCTTCATCTCAAACATTCCCAGAGAGTCCAGATGAGATTGTTGAGGAGTAAATCTATATTTATTTCACATTCCTCATTTGAAAATTTAGCCAGCACAAATTCCCAAAACGCATTCATTTTTACATTGACTCCAGAATGCCCTGTCGTGAATCTCCTCCTAGCATTGTGTGTAATAAAGGACAGTCCATATCTGAATAGATTCATAAATATTCTTTATTTTTCTCTCTCTAAAAAAAAAAAAAAAAAACAGTTGTACACAGACAGTATTTGAGGCGTTCTGTACACACACACACACACACACAATACCGGGCACAGACACAGGCTATCATGTGTGAAACTCAAGAGTGGCTGCTTCAGTAAACAGTGGTTTGCCAAGGTTAAATGACAGTAGATACTCCAAGTGACCTGTGTTTAAAACAGGCCTAACAGTGGTTAATAGAGATTCACCCATATATTTCCATCATCTTCCCTTTTAGATTCATCACTTAATAGTAATGTCCTGATCTTGGCTCCATCGAGTTCGAGAGGCTTATGAGATGATTCACTTCAGGCCACAATCCAGAGACAAAAACATCGGGAAAACAGAAACAACAGAACAGCATTTGCATAAGAAGAAAATGAGCATCCTGGCACACATGGGAAACCAAAACAAATTCATATCAAACATCATGAGTTTATGTGGTAAAAAATGTGTCTAGATCCAAAGCCGGGATGTGAGAGCCATGTGATTAACATCTCCCCGTGTTTGGTACAAAATAGAAAAAATAAAAACAATATAAGACATAGCCAAAAGGGAATGGCGACGGTTTGCAGAGATCACGCCTTCACCTGATTTTGGCACAGTTTAAAATCACTAAAGCCTTGTCGCGATATTTTTAATAATTGGTTCGCTCGGTTTAAAATTGAAGCATAGCTCATTAATGCACCAGCAGAGGTGTTTGTGTAACAATGCATAGCTCTGCATCAGACTCTGTGAGGAAATGAAGGGTGTGGCCTCTTGATTGGCGCTGGTGGTCTGCTGTTAATCGTCAGCCCTCCTGGCTGCCTCAAGGCTGCCGCGTGATCCTGGCGCATGGCCTTTTCTCCCGAATCGGCCCAGCGGTTTGGCTTAACGCTTCGCTTGTGCGCTGCGGCTTGGGATGAACCTCATCGTAGGAAATCGGCCGTCCAGCTCATCGCCAAGTATCGATCTCCATCTGCGAGGAAAAACAGTATTGATTCACGCCACATGCCGCCTTCAGCTCGGTGACATTATAACCAAAATGTAATCAATGCATCACAAATCGAGAAAAGATTCTGCATCGATTCCGGAGATTTTCCTAATGCATGGCTATTCTTTCGGTCGCATTCTGGAAGCTTAGTTTTGAACGCTGGCATGCTTGCTTAGAAACACCTCGAACTCTGCTCGCTTCCTAATCCTTACAATTGCACACTTGAACCTAAAAATAATCATTCATAAAAATTCGGAAAACTACAAGGGGGTGTTCACAGTGGGTTGTTTACACATTAATCTAAGGTCCATAAAAAGCATTCTGGGGATTCGAGGTTAGATTACAGGATTTGGCCAAAAGCCTACAAGCACTCTTCAGCGCTGTTCTTCATGAGCCGCTTTGAGGTGCGCGGATAAAAACTAGAGTAGAGTGCCATCTGCTGTTAAAATCTAAGCTCAGAAACAATTCCAGAGAGAATCGCCATGCATTCAGTAAGATCTCACACATCGACATTTATATTCTCGCAGCCCTAAAAATGAACCCTCTGATGCTCTTCTCTGTCATTTTTTTATTGTAAATATATATATATATATATATATATATATATATATATATATAGCATATATATATATACATATAGCAGGAGATATTAAAACAACAATCACGATATCATTATTCTAAAAGCTTATTTACATAATATATGTGTGTAGATACTAAATGTATATTTATTATGTATATATAAATACACACACATACAAATGGCATATATTTAAGAAGAATATGTTAGGCTATTTATTATAAAATATATTTATATATAATATATAAATATATAAGAATATAAAAATATATAAATGTATATACATGTAAATATTTTCTTCTTAAATATATAATTATGTGTGTGTATTTATATATACATAATAAATATACCCTGTACACATACACATATATTATGTAAACAAAAACTTTTATTTTGATGTGATTAATCGTGGATTAATCATTTGACAGCCCTAGGTATATATATATATTAGAATATCTGATTTCATTGGAAATGGTATGGAACTTGGTAAATGTTTTTGGTGCTTGGCTATGTGGGGGAAAAAAAATCATGTGGATTGATCAAATGAAACGCTAGTGAAAACATTTGTCACACTTGTGCAAAAAATGGAAATGAATGGCTGCGCCCCCAAACTAAATTTTACTGAAAGCTCATGTTTTGCAATATCAACTTCAAAACTTGTTCAGATAATCAGATCATTTTTCATAATAATAAACATACATTTTATAACTATTTTCAGTTTCACTTTTTTACAACAGCAATAATCTGGCAAGTGTGTTTTCTTTAAAGGAGTCATAAAACTGAAAAACCAAAAATCCTCTTCATCTTTTTGCCATATAAGAGGGGTCATTGTACTACTACTACTAAATATACAAGTACTCTACTCTAAAAACAGCTGATATTGAAGGTGCGGCAGTCTGCTAAAAAACTTACATCAAACGCAAGCCACTTCAGCTCGGACAATTTTATTTTTAATCTAGAATGGTATGAAATCTTGCGGAAGGGATTTGGGACTCTGCTATGGTAAATAAGTGGATTATGAAAATGAAAATGTGGATGAAAAAATATTCACACTTGTACAAAATGATGACACAGAAATTAATTTATAGAAACGTTTAAGCAATTGTGCCCTCGCCATCCAAATTTTTAACATTGAAAGCTCGTGTTTTATGTATATCAACTTCAAATTTGGAAGACAACTTGTTTTACATGCATGACTTTGATTTTAGAGAGTAAAACATGCTTTTGTAAATATTTTCAAAATATATCATATAAAAATTTTTTAAATAGTATTTTTGGTGCAGCTTTTCTTAATAATAAACTTCTATAACTTTTTTGTCGCGACTTTTTCTAACTTTCTTTGTTTTCACTCTAGCAATAATCTGCCAAGTGTCTTCTTTAAAAAAAATAGACCAAACTTTATCACTCCTAAAGCATTCAAGATTTATGACAGTTTGCTCGGAAATTTCATTTCTTTTAGGTCTATGCTCAAAGTGAGTATTAACAAGTACAGTGGATTATAGATGTTACATAAATATAATTTAGTACCATAAAATACCCTAAAATATAGATGTTACATAAAACAACAAATAAAAAACATTATTGAATTCAAAATAATTATTGAATTCACTGAATGTGCTGCCTCATTTTCACCACCATGTGAGCAGAGGGTTAAAATGAAAAAATAAAATGTGTATTATTTCAAATGTGTAGGCTGAATGTGACACTGCCCCCCTGCATGTAAGATAGAGGCTATGAGAGAGAGAATCAGCAGCAAGTCAGAATTAAACTGTGAAAAGGAAAAAAAATGGAAACAAAATTGAAACTTCTAAAATTAAATGACAGAAATTTTGAAATTGGAAAGAAAAATAGAAATTAGAATTAATATGACAGGAATGTAGATTAGAAAATAAAATAAAAAAATTAGAAATGAAATTAAAATAAAATGTACAAATTAAAAATAAAATTAGAAACGTGTACATTTTAAAATAATAAAAATATAGTATTTGTATTCTATTTGTCATTAATAATTACATTTTTAATAAAGTATATTTCCAAAGTATAACAGAAATCCTGTAAATAATTTTTGCTTTTTACACACTGCAGATGAGTCGTAATGATGTGCTAGTGTCCTGAATGTGGATTTGAACTTCTTCACCCCAGAATATTCCTCTAATCAGGAGCCAAGCCAAACTGACCTTCTTCTCCACCTCCATCTGCAGTTTGTTCTCCACCATCTCCAGCAGAGGATTCTTACAGCTGGAGTAAAGCATGCGCTCGCGGATCCCACAGCTGTACCCCGGCATGGAGTAAATAAACACTGAAACCACAACATGCTATTATAGTCTTGTTATATGGCAAGTCTTGAGTTTTTATTTTACTATTATTCTGTGTTTCATTGTAATTTGAAAAAAGCTAAAGTAATTTGAGGTGGTGTGGTTGTGGCTTTAGAGAGTGTCAGGATTATTAGTATTATGGTCAGTTTGATGTGAAAGGCGGCTGGGCAACCAGGATGATGAAGAGTTAACCGTAAAAACAGACAAAAAACAGGGAAGGAAAAGAAAAAAGAAAAAGCGGGGAACAGAAGAAAAGAAAAAAAAAGGTGAGAGAGAGAGGAGAAAGAGGGGATGGATTGGA
>NC_056621.1:1402058-1407058 GCF_018340385.1 Cyprinus carpio
TTTTTTTTAATTAAAAAAATATAATTTTATGTTTAACTTCAAGCAATGACGTGTATTTTTGGATGGTGTTGGTGTAGTTTTAGTTGACTGTAATGTGGATTAGGAGAGGGGAAGTGGATGACCGTCTGTACCTGCAGACTCCAGGTAGTCGCCCTCGTGTGAGTGTTTGAAGCGGAAGAAGTGATAGCGCGCCGCGTCTTTGGGGATCCTCTTGGGCAGATCCTTCACCTCCGTGGCGTCCGTGTTCGACAACACGATCAGCTCCTTCTCAAAATTGATGCTCTTTGGAAATAAAACAACCGATATCAAGCAAAAACTCTCTATTGCCAACTGAGTACTGCATTGTGGGACGTGTGCTTCTCTCACCAGCTGAACGTAGTTGAGTTTTTTGTCCTTGAACTGCTGTATCGCAGCGAAGGCCTCTCCGTCCAGAGGGAACGCCACACCCTGAAGAGTCTGCTTCGTAGTGTTCACGTGGATGTCTGTCTGAACCTGCGCACACACAGAGCGACTGATTCACTACAGTTATTATTTATCATTTGTCATATTGTGACGCTGGAGCACAAAACCAGTCATCAGGGTCAGTGTTTTGAAATTGAGATTTATGCATCATAAATAATCTCTCCATTGATGTGTGGTTTGTTAGGAGGACAATATTTGTCTGAGATACAACTATTTGAAAATCTGGAATCTGAGGGTATATAAAAATCTAAATATTGAGAAAATCATCGTTAAAGTTGTCCAAATGAATTCTTAGCAATGCATATTGCTAATCAAAAATTAAGTTTTAATATATTTACAGTAGGAAACTTTCTAAATATCTTCATGGAACATGATCTTAATATCCTAATGATTTTTGGCATAAATGAAAAATGCATAATTTTGACCCATACAATGTATTTGTGTCTATTGCTACAAATATCCCTGTGCTACTCATGACTGCTTCTGTGCTGCAGGGACACATATACACTTAAAGCCACTTACAGTGCATTCAAGGTTTGATTAGTTCATGCATTCCCTGGATAATAAACCACAGAAACGCAGTTATAAAATACCATCGAGATGATCAGGTTAACTCCGCCTCTGTATCTTTCGCTTCCCGTCACTGATGTTTACGTTATCAGACGTCGTCGCGTCTCACCTCGGATACTCTCCGAGCATTTAGGTTCAGTGCTGTCAAACTCATATATCTCATGAACACTAAACAGTTGGGGCGTTTCAAGGAAAATTAACTTCCACGTCCCAAGTGTACCTTCGAGGATGTCGTGTGGGGCTCGTGCTGAGGATGGCGTGGTGTTTTGAATAATAAGTCACAATGTGGAAAGTGAGCTCAGAGGGGGGGCATCACACGGAGAGCTTTACCAGACATCGCGCGTCCCTGTATAAGGGACCATAGAGTTTGAGACGATGAATTGCCAGCTCAAGGATCTCTACATGATCAGACTCTGTCTACTTACAAACAACAAATGCGGTTTCAAAAGACCCACACAGATTATACCACAGCACTACCAAAAGAAGACATTTTAGAGTCAATGTGACAAACCATTTCTGAGTTCAAATAAATTTACCTTTTTTTTTTTAAATGACCCTTATACGTAATAGTACAATCAAAATGCCATTGGCCAGCCACAGGAACTATTATAAAAAATGTTACAAAAAGATTTATATTCCAGATTAAATGCCATTAAAAAAAAAAAAGAAATGTCCATAAGTACTGGCAGGGAGGAAGAAAAAAGTAGATCTTGTATAGTCACTTATACATTTTTAATGTTACAAAAAGTTATTATATTCAAATAAATAGACCCTAAATCAAAATATTTCTCTTACCTATGAGCCTTCCACCACAGCAATTTACTATCTCAAAAGAGAAATAGTTGCATTACATCACATTACACATGATAGTTTCCTGTACTGATGCTCCTTCATTAGTTGTTGTAAGTCTGAATGATATCTGTCCTATACTATTCTTTTTATCACAGCCACAACTTTCAACAAAAAACATACTGATTATAAAACAGATTTATATGATTAAAAAAGGGCGGATGGAAACTACGCAGCTGTATCCTCGGTCTCGGTTCTTGTGTGTGTGGTGTGTTGTTGTGTGTTGTGTGTGAGAGTGTGTTTGTGGTGTGTGTGAGAGAGGTGTGTGTGTGTTTGTGTGTTATGGGTAGGTGTGTGTGAGGTGTGTGATGGTGTGTGAAGGTGAGTGTGATATGAGTGTGTGTGTGTGTGTGTGTGTGAGAGTGGTGTTGTGTGTGGTGTGTAGTGAGAGAGAGTGTGGGTGTGTGGGTGTAGTGTGTGTGGGTGAGAGTGTTGTGTTGTGTTGTTGTGTGAGAGAGAGTGGTTGTGGTGTGGTGTGTGAGTGTGAGAGTGAGTGGTGTGTGTGGTTGTGTGTGTGTGTGTGAGTGTGAGTGTGTATGACGTGTGTTTTGGTTGTGTTTTTGTGTGGTGTGTCGTGTGAGTGCGTGTAGAGTGTGCTGTGTTGTGTGTGGTGTGTGGTGTGTGTGTGTTTGTATGAGTGTTGTGTGTGGCGGACAAGGAGACGCTCATGTGGAACAAAGAGGTGGCCTCGCGTTGTGTTTTTGTGTGTGTTGTGTGTGTGAGTTTGTATGATGTGTGGTGTGTGTGTGTGTGAGTGTGGTCTGTGTGTGTGTAGAGAGTGTGTGTGAGAGTGTGTGTGTGTGTGTGTGGTGTAGTGTGTGAGTGTATGAGATTGTGTGTGGATTTAGTGTGTGTGGGTGGTTTGTGTGTAAAAAAAAAAAAAAAAAAAATGGTTTGGGGTGGTTGGAAAAAAAAATAACAAAAAAAAAAACAAAAAAAAAACACCAACAAGAACAAACAAACCCAAAAAACACAAAAAGAAAAGTGGTTTTGGTGTTTTTGGGGGTTTCTTTGTTGTGGGTTTTTGTTTTTTGGGGGTTGGGGTGGGGGGTTGTTGGGATTGGTGTGTGTGGTGGCAACCCAACACAAACCAACACCAAACCACACAACACCACCCAAACCCCCCCCCCCCCCCCCTTGTGGTGGTTGCAACCCCCCGTTTTTTTTTTTTGGTTGTTGTGGGGTTTTGTTGTTTCCCCCCACCCACACCCCCCCCCCCTCCCCCCCCACCCAACCCCCACCCCCCCCCCCCACCCACCAACCCCACCCCCCCACACCACCCACCCCCCCCCCCCTTTGGGTGTTTTTTTTTGTTTGTTCCCCCCCCCCAAACCCCCCCCGCCCCTCCCAGCCCCACCACCCCCCACCCACCTCATCCCCCCCCACCCCCCCCCCCCCCCAGGTTTTTGTTTTTTTGTTGGGTATGGTGTGTTGTGCATGTTGCTGGTGGGTAGTTTAAGATTTTTTTTCTATTTTGTCATCACCGATTAGTGTGTGTTTGTTGCTGTTTTTTGTTGCTATGCTAAGATAGAATCAGGACGTAGGGTCGTGGGTGATGCTAGACAAGTAGAGCTTGATAGAAAAAATAAGTTTTGAAAATTTGTCTTAGTCGTGGTTGCAATAACCCCCCCAACCCCCCCCCACCCCCCCCCATTACCCCCAATGATGATGTATGTTGTTGTGTTTTGTTGTGTGGTAACCTGTGTACATACTAATTAGTTTTGGGACCAACCAAACAAGTAAGTTATGACCACACACCCAACCCCCCCCCCACACCACACCCCCCCCCCCGTGTGTTGTCAGTTCATCTTTGCACACCACACCCACCAACCCATTGGATATGTTGTTGGGCATATCAGGTGGGGGTTTTGTGTGTATGGGGCTGTGTGTTGTGGGGATGTCAGTGGGTTTTGTGTGTTTGATAAGGTTTGTTGGTAGGGGGGGGGGGGGGCAATCTGGGGGGTGCAGCCTGTGTGTTTGGGGGGGGGGGGGGGGGGCATATGGGGGACAACACACCCCATCTATCAAAACACCCCCACCCCCCCCCCCCCCCACCACAACGTGAAATAACCCCACCCCACCCCCCCCCCCTCCCCCCCCCCCCCCCCCCCCCCGCCAACAAAAAAAAAAAAAACCCCCCCCCATGACGTTGAGCCCCACAAACGTGTCACACCACAAAAAAACACCTGCCAACCCCCCCCCCCCCCCCCACAAACCCCAACCACCACCACCCCCCCACAATTGCGTTGTGTTTGGTTAACACAAAAAAAAAAAAGTGTGTAAACTCAACAAGTTGCAACCAAATTAAAACAACACACCCACCCAAGTTTGCAACCAACACACAAAAAAAAAAAATCACAACCCAACAACCCCCTTTAATGCTACAAAAAAAAACACAAAAAAAACCTGCTTCAGCGACCCACAACCCCCCCACCCCCGTATATCTAAACCACCCATGATAACATATATACAATAGAATATAGCTCTTCCGTCTCAAACACACCGTCCCAAGGTGCCTAGCCTCAAAAAAAAAAAAAATAGTAAGAGTATAGCAAAAAAAACCCCCTAAAAAAAGAACGAAGGACAAAATGATCAGTTTTAAAAAAACCACCAATAAACTACCAAAAAAGTGAATTGTGCAAAAAACCTAGCTGTCGGGGTTTCCACAAAAAACAAAAACAAAAAACAAAACATTCTCATGAGGAGACTCTCGTATTTGACACATGGTCCGGTGCGCTTTCGTTTCTAGTACGTCAACACCAAAACTCGCTCGGGTCGGCGAGTTAAAAAAAAAAAATAAAAAAAAAAAGTGAAAAACAACACCAAAAAAAAAAAAAAAACAAAAAAAAAAAAAAGGGGGGTGGATGTGTGGGTGGCAGGGTTGGGGGGGCCCTTGCATTAGCGGGGGTTGTGTTTGTGTTTGACTGGGGTAAACAAAACAAAAAAAAAAAACTCAAAAAAAAAATGAAAAGGGCCATCTCACCATGTATTTTTTGAGGCTCCGAGCGATGCATCAGGAACACCGTACGAAAACCAAGCGTGACAGCAAGTGCATACAAACTCTCAATTCAAATCAACAGTGCATGCCTGCTAATCCAACTTGAAGAAACCGAGTGGCA
>NC_056621.1:1412058-1509146 GCF_018340385.1 Cyprinus carpio
TTTTGAAATGCCCATAACCACCAATTTGGGGACAGTAAAGTAGATTCATTTCTACGTGAATATGAAATAAATGAAAAAAAGAAAATTATAAAAACATTTTAAAAAACAATCTGAATTTAAAATCTAAAAAAAAATATCAATCGCGGATATCTATAATCCTAAAATAACAGAATCAAGGGAACCTCATGCCCAGTGTCATATTTCAACAACACTTCAAAAAGAAAGAATTGCAAAATATTTATGTCCTAAAAATAAACTTTGATTTCTTTCTACACTATATATTCTTTATGTGATTTTATTCATTTTATGAAAAATAGTAAATTAAAACATCTAAAATAAATAAATAACAATAGTGGTACTAATAATAAATATGCCTAATAAATAATAAAAAAACATTAAAAAAAAATTCCATTTAAAAATTTAAATATCAATCCAAAAACAAAAGTGTTCTAAGATCATACTGTTGTGCACTGAAATTTTGGAAGACGTTCAGTTGTCCGAACCTTATTGATGAGATGCGAGAGACCGGTAGGAGAGAGAGATGATCGAGTAGAGCTACAGGTGCTGGTCCTATAAGTAGAATACATCAAAAAGTGATTATTTCACAATTCCATCAAAAGTGAAACTTGTATATTTTATTCATTCATCTACACACAGATTGATTATATTTCAAAATGTTATCTTTCTTTTAATTTTGATGATATATAAACTGACAAAAAAACAAGGAAAATACAAGTTTCACTTTTGAATGGAATTAGTGAACTAACTCAACTTTTTGATGAGATTCTACTTTATTGACCAGAGCCGCCGGGACACACACACAGAGAGAGAGAGAGAGAGAGAGAGGAGAGACCACACACCACACACACACACCAAACACAAAACACAGAGAGAGAGAGAGACGAGACAACCGAGACCAGACGTCGAGTCAGAGGAGTAGTAGAGATACACAACCACACACAGAGAGAGAGAGAGGAGAGACAGACGATTCGCGAGGATACACACACACACACCCAGAGAGAGAGAGAGAGAAGAGACAGACGATCGAGTGCGATACACACACACACACACATTGCAGAGAAGGAAGAGGAGACTTGAGGAACGATCGGACCGGGGGCGCACACACACACACACACACAGAGAGAGGGCTGAGGAGGAATGATCAGTAGAGACCACGCACACGCTGAAGAGGAGAGAGGGGGCTGGGTCCGTCTCCACGTTGACTCTGGCTGCGACATGACTTTGGACGGTGAATATGGACGCTGGTCATCACTGAACTGACGCTGACGCGGCGATGGCACATCAAAGATCATCCATCCAGGAAGGCTTGCCACCGCGTAGAACGCTTGCATCTGACGTAAAGTATGTTGTGTGTGTGTATTGTCGTGAGGCGATGTATGCTGGAAAAGACGCGCTCTGATCAGTTTGGGGAGACGTTTAAACTGTTTCTGGACGCGATCTATCTGCAAATATCTGCTGACGCGTTTATTTTGGATAAATGCGTCGCGTGCGTTGCGACCGAGCGTCGTGCGTAGGTATCATGTGCTTATTTGTTGCTGGGATGTGGTTGTTTGACATGTGATCGGTAAAGGGAAGAGTTTCCAGTGTTGGGCACTGGAGGCTATGAATGTAAATGAGACAGATAGACAGAAGGATAGATGTTTTGTATTTGTAACCTATCATGGTAAAGTTTTTCTATCTGCTCTGTGTGTATTTAAAACTGTCTGAATCTGAATAACACTATCTTCACAAGCTCCAGCCCAAAATAATAATTCGTTACTTGAAAGCATTACATTAAAATGAATATTTACAAAATAATACACACACATTAATAATAATAATAATAACAATTTAAAGAAATATTTACTTTTTTATTTTTTATTTATATTTTTATTTTTATGTTTTTAAGTATTCTTTTGTTTAGATTGTGTTGTGGAGTTATGACTTGGATTACTTTGAATGATGTTTTATCTGGTTTAGATAAAGTGTATTATTTTAGTATCACTGATTTTTTTGATTTTGTTGTTTTATATTATATAAATATATGTATATTTATATTATATAGTTTCTGGTTTAATTTTAAGCTAACGTTTTTGCAATTGCTGTTGTGTTTTTGTAATTTTAGTAGCTTAGTGGTTTTACTTCAAAAAGGTCTATATAGTTACATTTATTTTTACCACTTAAACTAATATATATATATTTATATAAATATTTAATGTTATATTTGTCTAGGTGCTTGTGTATATATATATATATATATATATATATATATATATATATATATATATATGTGTTTGTTTTTATATATATATATATATACACAAAATATTGGTTTTATATAAACTTCGTAAAAATCTGTAAAAAATAGGGCACAATATACTCGTATAATTTGAAGGAATTTTTCTCGGTGATTTATTTTTTTTACAGGTGTTGTATTGCATTGTTTTAGTTAACAGAAATGTTCAAGTAAAATGAATGATAATTAATAATAATGTTATATGTAATGAGCTGCCAGTACTTTTTCTCTGTTATTTTTTACTTGATTTCTTTTTTTACAGTGATATATTACACACACACACACACACACACACACACACACACACACACACACACACACACACACACACACACACACACACACACATTATAATAACATCTGTTGTATCTGGGTGATTTCCAGGTTTCCTCTGTATGTGGGGGACATTTGGTCAAAACATGGACTCTCTCTCTCTCTCTCTCTCTCTCTCTCTCTCTCTCACACACACACATACACACACACACTCACACACACACACACACACACACACACACACACACACACACACACACACACACACACAGACATACAGGGGTTAAATGGGTCCACAGCAGCATGATGGTTTCTGAGCAGTGGGTTATTCCAGAATGCCTTTTCTTATGTCACTGTACACATGCTCATGTCAGATATTTTGGGCCGTTGCTGTGAACATTTAGTGTGTTTGTGTGACATGCCTGTCTCTTACCAGATCTCATCCAGATTTAATGAACTCCTGGTTTCTATCATTCCAGACTATTTTCATTTGAATCAGAACATGTGCAGGTCATATTTCACAACATCGCATCAAAGAACTACAGGAATGTCAATGCTCCTAAAAATACACTGTAGAAAAAATAAATAGGAAAGGTACTGATGATTTTATGGATATTTCCTTTCCAACCAATGCAATGTCTAATTCAAAATATGCATAAGTCAGGGATAAAACATGTGAAATCAATTCCTTTTTAAAAATCAATCTCCATATGAACACAATACACTGGACCCTGTTTTTGCTGAGGTTTCTTAGTGTGTAGACTTTGCTTTGTGACCTGAATATTTTTTAATAAGAAATATCAAGTTTTAAATTTCATCATTTTTATTTTCACTTTTTAAATATAGTTAAGTCATTTTGTTGTATGTGTTTATTTTGTATTGGTTTCTTTAAATGTCTACTTTATTTCTATTAATTTATTGGCATTGTTATTTTGAAATACATGAAAATGAAAAATTGCTTTGACAACTAAATAAAATAAGTTATTATTACATATATTGTGTATATATATATATATATATATATTGTATGGATGCTCGTTTCTGGCACTCAAATAAATAAATGCAAATTTTTATCTGACTTTTCTCGTGAATTCAGGAGATATAAACTTGCAAATTGTGAGGAAAAAAGTCAGAACTTGTGAGATAAACATCTCCTAAATTACCTTTTTTTAACTTTTATTTGCAACTGGTGTCCATAATTCCCGCTTTTTTTATTATAATTTTTTTTTTTTTTAAATGTTATGGTTTCAGTTTTAGTTAACTGTAATAATTCTGCTGTCTAAATTCTTACTTCATCCGCAAAATTAAGATTCAGTCCCCTGAACTTCCTTCTGTGGAGCACAAAAATAAGATCGATTCACCAAATCGTTCACGCTTCGCTCTTCACATACAGTGAAAAACGTAACAGTGAGCAGGAAAATGCAGTGTAAAAGTACCATAAAGTGTCTCTTTTTTGTGTGTGTTCAACTCAATGTCCTGTGGGTTTGGGATGAGAGGGGTGAGAGACTACCGAGTGCTAGAGACCAATGATTGATCAGGCCGCGAAGGGTTTAAAGGTCTCTGTGCTGTGTTTCAGGTGGATCTGTGTCTGGGCCAGCCCCAGCATTTGCGGATGGAGATCGGGAAGCCTCATTTTCGCCTCGCTATTACTTCCAGCAGCACTTCCTGGTCTCGTCTGGTGGTGGCCTACCTGGTCACCTTCTTTCAACTTCCCTGGTCTTCACCGAGACCCGTGTCACTGCAGCCAGACTCCAAGTTTACATGATCGCGGGTGGGAAACTGCTTCGCTCGCGGTGGTGAATAAATATCCCGAGGAGGATGGAACGTCCTCAAGGTCCTGATGTGGATCCTCGCCATCATCACGGGCCAAATCGCCAAACAAGTTCCTTGTTCCATCGACGCCTGTTCGCACAGATCCAGGATTTTATTTTGATGATTTATTTATTTATTATTTTCCCTCGTCTAGTGGCTCAGATGGATTATTTAATCTGAGACGGAAGGACAGATCATTAAGATCATGTTTGCAAGCACGCGGACGTTTCTGACTTGTGTGTCTAGTAAACTAGTATAGTATCCAACTTGATGTTTTATGATTTTATGGTCCCATAAGTCTAATGTAATGTAATGTTTTAAAATAGATATATTAGTTAATTTATTACAGGCCACCTATATATTTATATAAATATTTAATGTTATATAACTCAATATTTGAAATGTTAGATAACTATATATATATTAAATAAAGAAATATCGCCAGGTGTTGCTCTCGCTGTCATAAATACTGCAGGTGCATCAGGCGATTCTGTGCTCATGGAGTTTATGAACAGAGAACCGAGCGATTACGTGATCATTATGTAAGAGCACAGCTGAAGACACCAAACTTTCATTTGATAAGTATGCTGTAGTCTCAGACACATGCTCAGAAATGGCAAGATCTTTCTCAAAACCCACTCTGATCAGATTGGCGAACAAACTGTGGTAGATTCAGATTTGTTGATTAACTTTATTCCACACAAAAATTAAAGTCTAAATTAAATTAAAGCCTAAAGGAAATAAATGACATTAAATGTCATAACTGTCTCTAACTTTTTAATAAACATTCTAACTCTGTAAGAATAGGGGACGCCTGCACTGCAATTATAATCATAACGACACAGAGGGTACAATATCGCTTGGAATCACTTTCCAAACTATTTTTTTTCCAGCTTATGAACGCTAAAAAATTTAAAGCCAATCTGAATCCTTCCAATTTTAAAAAGCTTGAGCATTTTTAAAATTAAAGATGACAAAACTGCAGCCTTACGAATAAAAATATTGTCCTTTGATATGGATGCTAATATAGTTATCGTTATAGTTATCTAGTTATCGTTATAACCTAATATAATGCGTTATTGGTGTGAAGGCTAATATCGTTATTGTTGTTATTGGTGTTAAAGGGATACTCCACCCCAAAAATGAAAATGTTGTCATTAATCACTTACCCCCATATGTCGTTCCAAACCCGTAAAAGCTTTGTTTGATCTCGAACACAATTTAAGATATTTTGGATGAAAACCGGGAGGCTTGTGACTGTCCATAGACTGCCAAATAAATAACAGTGTCAAGGTCCAGAAAAGGTATGAAAGTCAAGTCAGTCAGAATACTCCATCTGCCATCAGGCGTGCAATCTGGGTTATATGAAGAGATGGGAACACTTTTTGTAAGCGAAGAAAACAAAAAATAATGACTTTATTCAACAATTCCTTTGTCAACAGTCTCTTTCTGTGTCTCTCCATATCACCCGTATGCTGCGTATGCTCTTCTGTGTCATCTGCTGTTGCTACGTGTATTTAGCTTTGATTTGAAATAAAACAAGCGCATCCTTGTGGCTTTCGACTTGATACAGAAGAGCATACGCAGCATACGGTGATATGGAGAGATATCAGTCACAGGCTTCCCGGTTTTCATCCAAAATATCTTAAATTGTGTTCAAGATGAAGCTAAGAAGCTTTTACAGGTTTGGAAACGACATATGGGATGAGTGATTAATGACAACATTTTCATTTTGGGGTGGAGTATCCCTTTAATGTTAATATAGTTATTGTTACTGGTGTGAATGTTAGTAAAGTTATATTTTTTATGGAAACGCTAATATAGTTCTTGTTATTGGTGTGAATGCTAATATATTTTTTGTTTTAGTTGCAAACTCTAATATAGTTATTGTTGTAGTTCTCGTTATTGGTGTGAACGCTAATATATTTTTTGTTCTTGGTGTGAATGCCAATATAGTTATCATTATAGTCAGTGGTCGAATTGTAAAAAAATATAAAAAATCAGGAGGATGGTGTGGTCAGTTTCTTTGGTGTGTGTATGTGTGTGTGTGTGTGGTGGGGGGGGGTTCTGTAGCTAATTTTACTCATTGGTTAAACATTATTTTAATTAATGAAAAGTACCGTTATTAAATTAAATGTTTTTCATAAGCTTTTTTACCTTCTGGGGCCTGAAATTGAGGAATTTTGGTCAACATTGATAATTAATATTTTGTTTAATGTGTTTTTGGCTGGTTAGGCGTGTCATGAATAAATAAAACTGCCAGTAGGTGGCAGCAAGTTGTAGTTTAATAAAAGATTTATTGAATATTCAAAACAAATGACTCGTTCAAAATGGCTGATTCAGTTAGAAACGAAACAAGTGAGTCCATCTGAATGGACTGTTAAATCACTGGCTCCCTTGATTAGTTCAAAAACAAATCATTTTTTTTTATTGCAATTTGTACGTAACAAGACAGGGAACATCCAACAACACAAGGCACATTCACCATAAATAATACAAATAATCAACATAAATAATAATTATTATACTCACAACAAAAACAGCAACAATGAAGGAAGAGAAAGAAAAAAACACAAGAAGCATGAATAAACAGAAGAAAAACAGATTTATTCAAGGAAGGAAACACTGTGTTGCTCTGCACTGCTGAATTAAATTAATAGCACATTTGTGCTCACGCACATGTGCTGATACTCAGAGCAGTACATTGCTTGTGCAATATAAAAACTCATACATGGGTATTTTGTCTTTCATTACTTGAATTATAAGGGCATTTTAACTGCATTCTAATAGGTTTCACTGGCAGTGAATGCTTTTAGACGATTTTTGTTTTGTTTTGTTTTGTTTTTTGTGTAAAGTGGTTGACGTACTCGATAACATCAGCTCTCCTATCGTCTCTCAGCCCCTCACAGTCACACATACAGCACAATAACATTATATTAGGGGAATGTCTTTAAATTCTAATCAAGAAAAAAATCATACCTTCTGTTGTCCTTTTAAAGAACTTAAAAATTAGCGCTTGAACTACTTTCAGTGAAAAATTATGAAAACTTGTTTCAGCATCGCGCAGCTTGTTACAGTACCGAGCTCTGATTGGCCAATCGCCGATATTTAGTTCGTGAATTATCATAAGTAGAGCATTTTAACATTTAATTTGCATGACAAATTTTACATAATACACAACATTAATAATCCAAAGGGATGGTGATTTTACGGAGATGATGCTTTTTGTCATTTTTTTCAATCAGGTGGATGCACTATTAACTATAATCATTTTTATTATTAACTATAATCAGGGATCGAAGTGAAGGGGGGTGTAGGGGGGGCATTATTGTTTATTGTTATTGTTTCAAATGCTAATATAGTTTTTTTTTGGTAGTAATCGTTCTGAGTGAGAATGGGCCTGAATGTGTTACTACGTCAGCGCAGGTTGAGTGTATGTGTCTGGTCCGTGTTCTGCTGATGCAGGTGTGTGGATCTGGATTGTGGTCAGTAGTGTGGTCTGTCAGATGCTCTGGATCTTCTGGTTCTCTGTGGATCTGTGATGCTGACAGGTTCTGCTGGGTCAGAGCTTCTGTCGGCTCTCTGCTTCCAGCTGGAGGAAACACATCTGGATCCTGTCATGGAGTATTACAGCACGAGTGTGCTTTATAACCTGTGTGTGTGTGTGCTCCTGTGTGATAAATGATGCATCTCATGCTCAGTCTGAACATGAATGTCATTAATAATAAACATCCAGACGTTAGATAAACAATGGCTGTCTGAAGGCCTGAGTGTTTGTGTGTTTTAGACCTTGTTTACTTTTTAAATTCATGTTAGCATCAGGGCTATTATCGTTAACCAAAATAAAAAGATTTTTTTTTTTACTTGAAATATTATAAATGTTAACTGAAATAAAATAAATTAAAAATTAAAATTAAACCAATTTTATTTCAACTAGTTACCATGCAAAGGAGGTCTCATGTTTTTTTTTTAAGTTGAAGTAGTTAAAATAACTCAAACTTGATAAGTATAAACATATTTTAGAACTAATAAAAATGAAAATAACACAACAAAACTTAAACTAAAACTAAAATAGTGCATATAAATTATGAAATAAAGTTTATCCTTCTATTAATTTCATGAAAAACATGATTATGATATTAAGTGCCACTTACATTGTTCAATTTTTTTAAACATTTTATTTTGTAAAATTATTACTTTTATTCAGGAGGTATCTATCAGTGTTCTTTTTTAGTATAATTTTATTGTTTAAAAACATTATTATATGTATTATTAAAAAAAATTATTATAGTTTTTTATTAATAGTTTAAATTAGTTTTTATTTTTAATATTTTTCATAGTTGCTTTGTTCTTAATTATTTTTTAAGTACATAAAATTAAAGTAAATGACAATCCGAAATGCTGCACTGTTAGAAATAGAAATAGTTAGAAATAGAAATAGTTACTTTTAATACTTTTTATTTGATTTATACAATGAGCCTGTATTTTATTTTTTATTTCAAGTTTTTATAATGTTATTTCTTTTAGTTTAACTACGTGACATGAGCCTGATATGCATTAAATTTATCAAACATGTGAACACACACCGTGGGCAGCCATTTTTATGCTGCAGGCATGCTGCAGCCTCGGGATAGTTTATGCCTTGCTCAATGGCACCCTACAAAAGGTATTTCTTGCATTTCAAGACTCGAAACACTTCGAGAGCAATGGAATTAAAAATATATATTAAACTGAAATAAAATGTTAAAATTAAATATAAAATATATTTAAATTTAAAACAAAATTGCAAAGATATTTCACAGTATTAGCAGCAGGGAGACACTTCTTTCAGACACATTGAAAAAATGTTACAACCCCAAACTGATTAACGAACAATGATTCAGAATCAAAACTGAATCAAATGAACTTGATGCTTGTTGACAGTGGGTGATAAATGCTGTTCCATGAGGCTTCATAGACATCAAATTAAACCAGCACTATATAACAAACCGGATCTCATCTCATGTGTTTGTAGACATCAGTAGATGGTAGCATTGAGTCAGTGAACAGATCTGATGCTCTGAAATCAGTGAAGGACTGGTTTAGATCTGCATATTGATATCGCATGTGATCTTAGTGTCTGTAAAACACCAACCCCAAAAGTGTTTGTTCTTACACTTCTGTGAATGTCAAAATATAACAGCAAGTGTCAGAAAGATGCACAACCACACTTTAGGATCAAAACCCTTAAAGTTTGCTGAATCAGTAGGTTGTCTGTAGTTTGTACATGAACTGCTACAGTCTTATTCGTCTACTAAAAATCACCAAAACACCAGAAGAGAGAAGATCCTGTAGCATTTGAAGCTCTTGATCACATTTACAGCATAAGAAGAGTGACTCAAGGGAGCACAGATACATATTTGAGGTGAATTAGGAAGAGAATTGGGGAAATGTCTCTTGAGCTTTGGATATTAATGACCTTCATTCATCATGAAAAGCAGATATGTGAAACATAGTGCAGGAATCTGACCTGCTGAGTAAAGGCTCGGCCGCATATGTGTCTTCAAGGACTTTATAAGTGACATCTTAGAGGGATATTCTCTGCACTGATTGTGATTGTGGTAGTATTTACATAAACTACAATTATATATAATTTTTTTTTTTTTATTTTTTTTTTTTTTTTTGAAAGAAGTCTCTTCTGCTCACCCAGGTTGCATTTATTTGATCAAAAATACAGTAAAAACAGTCAAAATTGTGAAATATTATTACAATTTAAAATAACAGTTTTCTATGTGAGTATCTGTTAAAATATAATTTATTTCTGTGATCAAATCTGAATTTTCAGCATCATCATCAGATTGCACATAATCCTTCTTCAGCTAAAGTAAAGACATTCATAAAGTTACAAAAGATTTCTGTTTCTAATAAATGCTGTTCTTTTGAACTTTCTATTCATCTGTGAATCCTTAAAAATAAAATGCATCACAGTTTCCACAAAAATATTGTGCAGCACAACTGTTTTTAACATTGATAATAATCAGAAATGTTTCTTGAGCAACAAATCAGCATATTAGAATTATTTCTGAAGATCATGTGACACTGAAGACTGGAGTGATGATGCTGAAAATACAGCTGTGCATCACAAAAATAAATTAAAGTTTTACATGCATTCACACAGAAAACACATATTTTCCATTTTAATAATATTTCTATTTTTTTTCCTGTATTTTTGATCAAATAAATGCAGCCTTGGTGAGCAGAAGAAACTTATTTTCCAAATCATCAAAAACCCCCTAATTATTCCAGACTTTTCCATGCATGACAGGGACAGAGAGAATCAAGAAGCACCTGTATGCGCGTCTCCAGTCGAGTCTCGCACCCACACAGAAAATGAAATGCGATCAGTCCTGATTAATCGGCGTGACCGCCGTTTCTGTGGAAACCGCCTCTAGAGACCTTAGCCGGGCTTTGTGCAGCCGCTGAACCCGCGCATGAAATCGCCTGTGATGAATGAGTTTTGTCCCAGTTTGATTCTACACGAGACCGGTTGAGGTAGTTAGTTAAGAGCAGCACTGAGGCTGACCTACATTCACCCAAGCGGGGCCAACGGCCCCCCGAGGAATGACCTCCCAACACTGTTTTTAGCACACATTATAATGAATGTTGCACAGATGCAAAGAATCATCTTCACCAGCCCCAAATTACAGCACAACCGGCCGATTCTGGCTTTTGTCGGCTGTGTTTATATCCGGATTGTTTCTAGGCCCTATAAGAGCACGCTTTAACCTTAAAACTCATCTTCTGGAGCGCAAACCAGCCACCTTTGGCCTGCTAATCTGCTGCTGTAAATGAGGAAGCACATCGCAGTCATTATTTTTTCCTGTTAACTGGTGCAGAGCTGCAGGTCTCTGGTGTTCATGCCTGGTTTCTCGGCTCGATCCGCGAGCGCTGCAGTTTCCACTCACACTCCGATGAGTGAGCGCCAATCTGGACACAGACGTAGATAGACATGCAGAATGAAAGTTGAGGTGCTTAAAGACTCAAGAAAAAAACTCTCTGAGAAACAACAATTTTCACCCTCGGAAGAACTAAAAGACCCAAATGAGTCACTAGGCGTCATCCAGTGAGAGTCTAGTGCTATGAAATGAATGTGGAGCAGCTCAGAGTGTTTGATGAGAACTCCTTGAGTTCATATTGAGATCTCTGACTTTTGATTGCAATGTTGAGATCGCTTCTAAAGCTCTAGAGGAGACACATGTGAGATTATTGAAACATCTGAGCAGCAGGTCTATGAATGTTTTTCAACGACACTAGTCAAAGATGTGGATCCTGGAGCCATGTTATTTTATTATTATTTGTTCCATTTTATTATGCACTTTTTTTTTTACAATAATTTGCAGTAATAACTGTTTTTATCAGTATTATTTTAGTATTATTTATGTTTTTAATATTTTAATAATTTGTCATGTGCTTTAGTATTTTTCATTGTATATATATCATCTTACTTTTATTTTTATACTATAACTGTATAATATTTATTGATATTTTGATATTAGCCTTTATTTTTATATTTTATAATATATAAGTTACAGTAATTTTATTATTTGCTTTTGTCAGGTTGTTTTTTTATTAATATTTCTATTTATCTTTAATTTATTTTTATTTCAGTTTTAGTGATTTTAGTACTTTCACTTCATTTAGTTGCCAAGGTAAAATGTTTAGTATATATAAGTTTTTCAGCAATTATCTATTATTTTATTTGAGCTTTTTAGTTTTTTCAATTACCAAAAACAATTTTAATAGTTTTACCTTTTAGTTAATTCTTCATAAACTTAAACTTATCCATTACAACTTTGTCCTATAATCAGAATGAAATAACTGGAGTTTTCCTAGACTGATGTTTTAGTCAAACAGTCCTTACTCGTTATTCAGCTGTGATGCTGTTGTGCTGATGTATAAAATTTAAAAATTAAATAGTAACTTAAACTACAGGCGTCAGCATGTCTACAGTTTGCCAAATTCAGATTAAGAATGCAATTCTCTCAACCGTCCAAATGAATAAACTTCACAACTGAACCTTGAATACAATTTACATATATAGCCCTAAGTTTTATTAAATATAGGCCAGTAAGTGTATGAACTTTATCTGAGGAATATTTGTATAAAATGCAATTAAGATATTAGATAAAACATGTGATTTCTCAGTGATGTAAAAAAATCTATTGTGCATTAACTGAACTACAGCTTCAAGTCCCCAAAACATAAGTTCCAATGAATCAGTTTGTTTAAATGATTCAGTTAAACATTACTTGATTCATCAAGTACCTGTGCTGTATTTTCTGTCATCTTGGTAACAAAATAGTAAAATGCTGTTGTTCGTCTGCTATGTTTTGAGTCCGTTGTATAAATTAGGATGTTTGATCAATTGTGAGATTTTTGAGAGGCTTTTCAGATTAGTGGAAAGAAAATATCCAAAATACATATTTAAGTGTTTATTTTATGACACTTTTATCTATTTATGCTTATATCTTTTAAAGAGTTTTCTCCACTTCAGCAGCACTTACAAACACCAAACTTAGCAATTTTATTCATATCTATATTCTGAAGCTTTTATACTGAAGGGTTTGTTCATATATGATTCCCACTGGGTGTTATTATTTTTACGTTTATCCATTTGTGTGTCTGTAGATTTCAATTACAACACATATTTTTAAAAGACTCTAAATGAGTTTGTTTCTCCACTTCAGCAGCACTTACATACATCAAAACTTAGAGTTATTATTCCTCTCTATATTCTGAAAGTTTTTACTGAAGGATTTGTTCATAAATCATTCACACTGATTTATACAACATTTATTCCTAAAAAAGCATGGTGAAAATTAACATTTTTTCTGGCTGTTGACATTATTTATAAAGTGATGAAAATAGATATCAAAAATCCCCTCTGTAAAAACCTTTAATATATCAACAAAATGAAAGAAAATTTTGAACCAGCCTTTTTCCAATGTTCAGATGTATTTTCTGGAAATGTGTGCAAATTAGTGCATATTTAATAAGATTGTGCCTCATTAGTGCATTTTAAACTTAGCATTTCAGAAAATGTTAATACAAGAAATGTTTACAGTTCTAAATAAGCTAGGGAGGTATGGTTATATAGTTTGGTTATTTTTACCCTGTTCACCTGTGCTTTCTTGCCTTAATTGGCTTTTAAATGTAAATCTTTTATTCAGGTTTAATATTGTCAACCTAACTGTTTTATGCATGATATCCTTTGATAGGCACTGAAGTGATATATATCCTCAGTATCATTGTTAGGAGCTTATAGTGTCACAAACTACCTTTTTTCAGAGCAGCTTGTATATAGTTGCACTAGTTTAAATGTTTTGAGAACTGCAGCTTCTGAGTCGCTTCACTAGCACTGCTGTCATGTGTTGGTGTGCTGGTGTGGTGTAGATCAATTTGTGTTGGTGTTTTCCAGTTTGCCGTTCAGGGTGATTGGACATTGACAGAGGAATGTATTGACAGACCGAAACGTCTGCTCAGAAAAAATACACCGTATCATCAGTCAAAGTGTGTGTGTTTGTGTGAGTGTGTGTCTGTTTTATAACATCAGAGGTGTTTCTCAGACTGAACCTGTGCTGCTCCAGCAGTGTATGACGGCGTCCACCAGAGGGTGGCATCTATCAGGACACAAGACTCATGTGCTCTGATGCCTCAAGTGCTGCTGGGAAGGCCCTACTTTTGAGTGATTATGAGGCTATTCTAGTGAGAATCAAATGGACTCGTTAGGATTTATATTTCGTTACATTGCAAAAAAATAATGTTCTTCCTCAATATTTTGGTCTTGTTTTCCAGTACAAATATGTAAGTGTTCATAAAGTATTTGGGATGCAAAATGACTAAACTATTAAGATCATCCCTGTTTCCTGGAAAAGTTGATCAAAATGAAGTGAGTTAATCTGCCAATGGGGTCTGAAAATAATCTAGTTTTCCCTTTGAAGTAAATTTATTTTTCTCACCCCATTGGCAGATATTTGTTTCTGTTTTAAGCAAAAAAAAAAAAAATGTTGATAATTTTTTTTTCCAGAAAACAAGACTTAATATATTAAGTCCTTCTGACTCTAAAGTAGATGAATTTTGATTGAAGAATTGTTATGGAAACCAAGACAAAAATACTAAATAAGAGAATCAACTTTTTGCAGTGTAGTACATTCCCAAACATTTTGTCAATAAAATACTTACTTGAAGAACCCCTGTAATTTTCAGTAAAAGGTAGGGTAGATGATTTGTTTCAGAAATATTTTTTGGCTGGTTCATATCCTGGTAGCAGTGGTTTTAAATGTATTCATTTGTATTTATATCATCTGTGGAAAGTCTAGGAAATGGAAGCCCGTTTTTCGCCACTGAATAAAAAAATAAAAAAGGTAATTCACGACTTTTTTACCTCCACAATTCTGACTTTTTTTCTCAAATTGCATGATACAAACTCGCAATTCGCGAGACATAAAGTCGCAATTCTGAGAAATAAAGTCAGCATTGCAAGATACAAACTCACAATTCAGACTTCTTTTCTCAGAATTGCAAGGTTTTATCTGGCAATTCTGACATACTGTATATGCCCCCCCCCAAAAAAAAACCTGCAATTGCGAGTTTATATCATCGCAATTCTGACTTTATAACTTGCAACTGAGAGTTTTATCATGCAATTCCTGTGAAAAAAAAATCAGAATTGTGAGATAAAAAGTCACAATAACCTTTTTTTTTAATTCAGTGGCAGAAACGAGCTTCCATAGTAGGACCATAAAATGTCTGTCCAAATATATTCCTCCATCCAAGGGCTACGATAGGCTGTCCTACCTGTCTGTCAACATATGTATTTGTGTACCTCAGTGCTCCCTGTTCACGCTAACATTATACATCATCAGCACATTGCATTAAGCTTTTGCAGAGCCAGTGAGAATGGAGGCGTTTTTATTGATATATCATGCACTCTGCACTGTAGTTTTCTGAGCGGTGACTGAGACATGAGGTAATCTGACAGCGCTGCATTCATCTCTCTCATTGTACCGCGGGTTAGCCTCTGCTCTGCCTGTGTGTGGTCATGTGTTTTGGAGGAGGCGTGGCTTTGGAGAGTGATTTGCAGGGAGAGTGGGATCTTATGCTTTTAAAGCTACCTTGCTATTGCTAACCTCTTCGAAATCCCCTACCCTGCCTTTAATTTTTTCAATAATTTAACAACGTCAAAAATGGTCACATGACATGCAGGTAAGCATAAAATATTTAATGTTTATTTAGATGTTTTTTAGGGCTGCAAAAATAATTAGACATGATTAATTGATTCAAAATAAAAGTTTATGTTTACATGATATATGTGTGTGTGTGTGTGTGTGTGTGTGTGTGTGTGTGTGTGCTCTGTGTATTTATTATGCATATATAAATACACACACATATATGTATATATTTAAAAAATATTTGTATGTATTTGTATGTAAACACTTGTATATAATTTGTATTGTATATATATAGAAATATTTTATATATAAATCTAACATATTATTCCTTAATATGCAGTAAATATGTATGTGTGTGTATTTAGATATACATAATAAATATACACACTCAGTACACACATAGTATGTAAACATAAACTTTTATTTTGAACTGATTAATCGCGACTAATCGTTTTGCAGCCCTATTTTTTTACTTCAAGATAATAATTAGTGATTATTAAAATCTGTATAGACATTAAAAAACGATATAAATAAAAAAAGCAAAGCAAAATTATTAAAAAACTTTACTAAAATGGAACTGGAATATATATAAAAAACCTAATTCAAAATATTATTCAAAAAAACCTATAATAGTATCTCAATGAAATAACACTGATGTGAATAAAGTGTTGCGTTCCCAAATGCACATTAAACACCCAGTTCATGAGTATCAGCATCAGCTCTGAAAACGCTATTATAATGAACCACTGCACTTGTGCAGAGAAATGAAAGAGCAGAAGATGCACCTCAGGTGTTTGATTGATATTTGATCTGTGTTTTATTGTTCTCATAGCACCACAGAGAATGATTCGGTTGCACAAACTCATCACCTCATAAACCGCCAAAAAGCAGTCAGGACTTTATTTCCTTTCGCTTTATCAACCTCCACTGACTAAATGCAGATGAACTTAATGTACAGTGAACGCATTTCTTACTATCAATACTGTTTGGCTTTTTCGTCATTTATTCTTTAATTGGTGTCTCATTCTTGGGCTTAAAATCGTTTACAGTTTCCCCACTAATCTTTTTGGCCGGTCTGATCAAATAATACATCAAAAAGTTACATACTGCACTTTGTTTATAGCTTTTTTGCAAATATAGTGGCTCATTCAGGTGTTCCATACTTACAGAAAAGACTGTGGTACAGAATACATGTATGTCTCTAGAGTATATGGTAGCTCAGTGTGCAAATGGTCCACGTTTAGTCCTGGAACTCTGTCTGTAGTTGTATTGAGTTTCAGAATGATTGTTTGTTACTGTGTGTATTTATGACCTGAGAAACCTCCCTCAGTAGTGTGCAAGCATGTCAGTAATCATCTGATATTGTGTGCTGTGAGAAGCTGTAGTTGAATACATGCACTGATGAGACGAAAGTGAGAGGACGACAGGAGATACTCACAATCAATAGAAGCCTAGTTTAATCCTGATGAATTAATCAATTCACCCCACCCCTGATTCAGTGAACACTACGCATTTTGCACTTCAGGGAACTGCACGTATGTACAATACTACCACACTACATGCTTCATTCTACACACACTATTTATGAACACTAATTTATTCTGTAATCTACAGCTGTACACACTACAAACAGCTTTTTCCCATACTACATATTATTCTTGCCACACATTTATGAATGCTAACTTATTCACACTGCAGTCCACATGCTGTACACATTACATGCACTACATACTTCATGCTAAATACCACATACATCATTCTGGCCACAGCATTTATGAACTCTAACTCATTCTGTTTTAAAGCTACATTCTATATGCTATAAAAACACATTAAATACTGCACACTATATTCTACATACTGCAAAATACACACAATATATTATATTCTACATACTAGCCTATACCTTCATTCTATACATGTTTTTCTTGAACTTTTAACATATTCTGCAATCTACATGCACTAAATACATTGCACATTATAATCAAAAACACTAACAAGAACACACTACATACTACATATTTTCTACACCATTCATGGAGTACAAAGTTATTCTGCAATCTACATGCTGTACACTACGAACTGCACATTAGACTCTATATACTAGAAAATGCTCTACACTGCATATTTACTTTCACTACATTATATTCTGCATGCTGCACACTACATGCTACATACTTCATTCTACACACTATTTATGCCGAATACTAACATATTCTCTGCAATCTTCCACGCTTCACAATACACATTGTACATTACACTCTATGAGACTATAGAAATCACACTATATACTGTAAACTACATTCTATACTACATAGTGCACATTACATACTACACATCATTTATGAACATGAACATCTTAATCTACATGCTGTACACTACACACTGCAGATTAAACTGTACACAATAGAAAATACACCACACTACATGCGCCTCACTGCATACTTTATTCTTCACACCATTTATGAATTCTAACATAATTTTACAATCTACATGATGTACACTAGACACTACATTATATATTCTACATACTGCATATTACATACTTCATCCTACGAGCCGTTTGTTTGAACACGCTTCATTACTTTAATACCGCCTAACATATTCCTGCAGTTCTCATCAATTCTTGCACACTACACTACTACCTGAAGGTTACACTTGATACTCTATAAAAACTACATACTGCATGCATTTATAAAACTTAATGCACACTACATACTTCATTCTACATCCGTTTATGGAGCACCGCACTTACTGTACAATCACCATGTGCACACTAGGTTAAACTGCCTCATATCAAACTATAAAACGCCGCACACAAAAAATTTCATTCATAAAATACGTCACTACACTATGCCAATTTGGCTTATGAACACTGCTGGAATTTCTACAGTGTACGCTAAACACTACAGATGTACACTTAGTACACTAAAGAAAACACACTCCACACACACACTACATACTGCATACTACATTAAATAGTGTTCAGAATAGCAGGCTCATAAATAATTTTCATAAAACGCTTCTCCAAAGGACACGTTTTCCTTATGTCAGGGAATAAAATATGAAGTGCGTCATAAATCATCTCGCGCGTTCGTCCCAGGTTGCGAGATCTTGTCAGCACTTTACAGCAGTTTTATCACTCAACGTCATGGTTTCCATAGAGACAGACGGTTATAGTTAAAATGCTAAAGAGGTTAAGCAGAAGGGTTGAGTTGAGAACGTGGGCCAAATGAGGCGTGTTTGATGCTGATGGATCCTCGTGGGGGGGTTTGCGCGCGTGGCTAATATGTTGTTTCGAGAGGGTAACACAACGACACGATGCTGGGAGGAACTGTCGGGTGTGGTGCTGGCTCGGTAAATATCCGTGAGGCGACCCGTAATGCACTGCGTTTCTGATTGGCATGAATATGAACATTAACCTTCAGAAAATCAGAAACATCAGCGACAATCATCCCCTTTCAGTCTGAGCGTCTCATTGCAAAGGAAGGCATTCCAAACGTGGGGCCTTGCCGTGGCGTCTCTATAGCAGAAGTGTTTATCTGACTGTTCGCCGTGACGGGTGGACCATTTCAACGTCTCTCGGGGTTTGCGCTCAGTCGCAGCTCATATCTTCAGAGAAATCTCAAGTCCATCTCCATTTCCCTCGATGTCAGCTGATGCTGCTGTGATAAAAGTGCTTGTACAGTTTGTTCTTTGTGAATGCACTTTAAATCCTTGCAATATTTTAAAGTGGAAAAAAGTTATTTTTTTTTTGGGGGCCATTGTGCCCATTAAATTGTTTCAAATTTTAATAACTATATTGTCTTGCATACACTATGCTGCATGCTACATACTGGAGTGTTCACACACCATTTAGCACCATATAAATATCACAACACAACTACATGGGTTATTTTATTACTGGTGGGTACATTCCACATCAAAATGGCTTGGTTTCAGTTTATAACCTGTAATGTTTTTCATTAAGTGTACGGTAGTTGGCAAGCTTAAATATTAAAGACCCTTTTGGTATTACAAGGGAAGGATATTTTTCTTGGTGAAACCGTAAATCTATGTTATGGACATGTATGTACAGTGATTGTTTTAAAAGAATTTTAAGAATCATATTTTTGCAGGTATCATTGTGATGTTTATCAGCACAGTCAAGAAAGGAATTTTTGAATCATTATTCTGCCTTTTTAATAATAGATTTTTAGTAGATGTTATGCAAAAACTCCAGTCTGTGTGAATATTAAATATACCCTGGAAAAGATAAGAGAACCAGCATTCTAGTTATTTCAAATGTTAAAAAAGAGACAGTTTCTCCATTTTGACTGCTGATTTTTGATAATTTCAGTCAAAAAAAAAGGTTTTTTAACTAAATTTTTGAAAATTAAATTTTTTTTTTAATCATATATTTATTTGCAACCCATGAACCAAACATAGCTGATAGCGGCATGGAGCAAATTAATATGCATTGACAATCAATGAAATGGAAAGAATTGAATATATGAATTATTGAAGAAAGAAAGAGGATACTTACACTATATTTTGTTTAAATATTGAAGAAGAAAATTACCAAATGATTCGGTCATATGGGTGTTGTAATAATTCTAATTACTGCGTTTAGCTAACTGGGGCTTGTTATAGCACTTGTATATTATTGCTCTTTTGTTGATTTGATTGCTTCCATTGTCCTCATTTGTAAGTTACTTTGGAAAAAAGTGTCTACTAAATTACTAAATGTAAATGCAAATGTAAATTTATGAACACTTGATTACATCATTCGCTACATGCTGTACACACTGTGTATACACACTTCAATACTGCACACTACATACCTGCACATAGCGGACATTCACCGCCATTTAACAGAAGAAAACTCATTCTGCAGTCTACATGCTGTGCATACACCTACCTTTCACCCTACTCTACATAGCAGCTACATAGTTTTTCGCACATTGCATTGCTCCAGTCATACATTTTGGTGCGCATGCTAAGGGGGGGACCACTTTATACTGAATGCTACGGAGTTCTACTTTTCCATTTATGCGAAGACAGCATGCGCATACACTACATTGCATGCCGACACTGAATGCGCTATAGCGCTGACATCTACATACATTCTACCACACCATTTGTGAACGACTTATTCTGTGCAGTCTACATGCTGTGCATACTGCATGATGAATCTATAATACTGAATACTACATAGCACATTCTACACCACCGTTTTATGAACATTTGTTCTGCAGTCTACATGCTGGTGCAGCCACTGCATACCTGAATACTATATACTACATACTACATAGCAAATTCTACACCACATTTATGAAAACTCATTCTGCAGTCTACATGCTGTGCAGTACTACATACGCTACATACTGCACACTACATGACTACATAGCTACATTCTACACACATTTATGAAAAACTAATTCTGCAGTCCTACATGCTGTGCATACTACATAACGCGGCATGCTGCACACTACATATCAAACATAGTACATTCTACACACCATTTATGTACACTAACTTATTCTGTAATTTACCATGCATTCCTTCCAGCATTCTGCATGTTAATTCAGCCTGAAAAACACAATGTTTCTTTTAAATAAAACATTTACTTGCCTTGTTAATTGCAGCACTTTGAGACCCTGACTGATGCGTTTTGATGGTAACTGCACTAAATTGCTATTTCCAGTTGCATATGCAAGTTTGCTCATTAATGAGTTTTTAATTAGCTTGTTTCTATATGTTTTCCGTAGTAAAGTGTCTACCAAAAAACCAGCTAGATAATTTACTTGGAGAAGCAGTAAGTAAAATTGTCAAGAATGAATGAGGTATTTGTTCTTACTACGCACTGGCACTGATTTCTTTCTTTTCTTTTTTTTTTAATTTGTTTATAATAAAAACTACTTGGGATCTAATGCAATGTTGCTTCTCAAGAAAATTTGTTTTGTCTTGAATATTTAGATTTTAATTTAAAAAAACAACAGAACAATACTCATTACAAATATGTTTTTTTTTTTTTTTTTTTTTTTTTTGAGTTTTCCGCATTGAATTTGCATACTTTCTTCTGGCATTTTATTGGCCAGGTTGCATGCAGAATGTCCATGTGAAAGCTTTTCAATCCCGCACTGACAGCATTTTTTTTTGTGCATCGTATTGCCGGTGTTTAGAAATTTGTGCTGGAAACAAGACAAAAAACTACGCCATTGCATTAAGAAATGTGTGCATGGTGTTGCTTGCTAATGTAAAATGCCAAAGCTGTCTCAATCCAGGAATTACTATGGTAACAGTCATTGGTAATTAGAGGGAAGCTTTACTAAAGGAATAATTACAGCGACTTATTCTTGGGGCCGCTGTTAGTTAAGAGTGAGTTTGACAGGGTTGAGCGGACCGATGGAAATGTTTGAAACTCTACAATAGGCAGGACGGCTTCCCTCTCATTGCCACAATATTGCGTAATATATTTACGCAATGATTCAGGCCGGGTCGCGGTCGGCCGGTTGCCGGTTGTGGACCCCGAGGCCGGGATCAAATGGAGAAGATGAGATGCGTCTCGGTGCCGGATCCACTGACAGGAGAGGTAATCAGTATCTGGGAAAGACAGCGCACGAGCTGTTCAAAGAGGCTGAAAAATGAACCATCAGCTTGCTAAAACAAAGCACTGCCTAGTGCTAGAAAAACACAAACTGTGAGGTGCTCCAGAAACTCTCTCTCTCCTCAGTGTGTGTGTGTGTGAGAGAGGAGAGACTTGGATATTTTCATTTAGCAGAACTACTTTTTTACTGACTCCAAATGAGATTTTTGCTGTCTGGCCGAGGGACATGATGCAACTTTTGTCAGAAAGCTTTGTGAATAAATAATTCCACTTTGAGAGAGTTTTCCTGATGATTCGACTGATAACTGGGCCGAACTGAATCTTTACGGAAATGATTGGAAGCATCCTTAAAGACAGGCCAGCTTCATTTCTGACGGATAGCGCACAAATGGGAAACGCAGATGTGAGATTTATGGGTCGTGAATGATTAAGGAATCAAAATACCTATGATTCTCATCCGGTTCAGTGTATTATGAAACATACTGTAACTTTTCACAGGGCAGAAAAACAAAAAGCATTTGTTGAAATTACAAAAGAAGATCATCCCAGGAATGCATTGCAATAAGATGATGGATTATAATAATAAATGTTTATTAATTTGTGTATCTTTTTATGTTTATGTAGAGTATTGTGTTATTATCATCTCAATAATGCTTATAGATAACACTGCAATATTAGTTTTTTCTGTCTCAATTATTTTTTGTTGCATTTCCTGTACAAATATCTGAACATTCTTACATAAAGATATTAAGACTTATTTTTGATGCATTTTTTTCATAAAATAAAACAAGTAAGTTGTTTAAAAGAAGAACAAATGTCTGATCAAGTGGGCGATAGAGAAGAAATAAAACTTTATTCACTAGGGAAAACATTTTTATTATTATTGTATAGAAAACAAGACTTTATATCTTAAGTCATTTTGCTACTCAGTCTGATTTAAGTATGTTTTGCTGTTTTTGCTGGAATGCAGAGGCTGAATCATACTGAGAAAAAATGTAATGGGGTGTTTACTTCCAGTGGAGTCAGAAAAAATAAATTGAAATTTGAGTTTTTCTGACTCAATTTGGAGATATTAGTTCTTTTAAAAAAATCACTTAATTTTGATCTTTTATGTTATAGTAATTTGTCTCCTTAAAAATATATCTTAATTAAAGAATTCTTAATGAATATTCTGATATTTCATGGAAGAACATGACATAAATACTAAGAAAAACATTAAGTGAGTTCATACTTTTTAAACAAGAAACATCATATCTTTCCGAGTTGTTTTCAGAAAAAAAAGTAACATTAATTCAATGGGAAAACGGTTTTTATTTTTTGCTGCATCTCATTGGCGAAATATGTTTCATGTTTAAATCCATAAAACTGTATTTAATTTTGAGATAAATATCTGATGTAATTTTTTGCTTCTCCAGTGAAAATGTTTCCTGATTTATGAATATGCTTGGATATTTGTGCTGGAAATCAAGACAGATATACTGGCCTGTAAGAAACAAATCTCCACTTAGTTGCTGCCTATGTAGGTGTGCTCCGAATCTATCTCAGTTAAGATGCCCCTATGGCTAGGGTTGTACACACCAAGGCAGCTGACTGTAGGTTTCAGGGCCTTTAAGCTTAGTTAAAATGCTCCAACGCGTGTGTAATGATCAGACTCACGGTCCGTGTAAGTGCTACTGACACTGTCTTTAACTTTAGTCGTCTTTAATCACTTTAAACAGACACTTTTCTCGAAAGCCGTGAAACCTTCCTCTCCACTCGCAGGACCCGAGATCACCTCCGTGACGAGACGGCTGAAGAGTTCGCGATTAAGCATTCAGAAGCGGCTTCCCCGACATCTGAATCAATCTCACGCTCTGAAAGAGAGCCAGAGACAAGAAAGATGTTCCCTACTGTCGTTTTGATCCTTCCAGGTGAAGGGAAATAATGGAAATCTCCTCGCAGGTCATGAATAAACGCCGCTCTAATGATGTAGGCCTCTTCAGGAAACCAAAACAGCAGTTCTGAGGATCGATTGCTGTTGAGGAAAACACAAAAGCGCAGGCTTTCGACGGGTTCCATTGGGTCTGTGAGGGGCAAAACCTGGCGCTCGACGTGTGGACAGACGGTTTAATCAGCAGAAATTACAGGTTGCAGAGATGATTAGTTGTATGGAGCTTTCCAGGTGCTAATTATCATGTCTGGATCAGTGAAGGTCGTGCCGATACAGGACAGAAAAATGTGTTTCTGCAGGGTTACTGTTGTTAGCTAAAACTATCAGAAACATTTTTGCTAAAAGGCATGAAGCTAACCTAAAATATAAATATTTGATTGAAAACTTAATGAAAATTAGATTTTTCAGTTGGCCCTTCTGTTCTCTATATTCTTCTATTATTTTCTCATTGTTTTTTATTTATGTATACATACATTTATATGTCATCTGTGATATGTTACAGCGTCCAAACATAGATCTTCTTGACTGTGTAACATTACATTAGCAATAATTGGCTGAGATTCTTCGAGTTTAATAATAGGTATTTCACTGTTTTATTTAGCTTTTTGAGAGGAAAAGTCCATTGTTTGTGTATTTCCACTTTTATTTATTTATTTATTTTATTCCAAGCTTTAGTTAGTTATTTTTAGTGCATCAGGTCAAACAGAATTAAAATGAGAACAGTTTTTTGATTGAAATTAATATATATATATATATATTTAACAAAAATATTTTTTAATCATTTTAATTTTTAGTTAACAATAAGAACCCTGACTGAAGTTTTTGAAAGTGCCATTATTCTTATAGATTATTCAATCAGAGTGATTAATAGTAAATTGATTATGATTTTTGGGCAAGAATAATCTTGATTATTTGTTTAACCTTTAATTTATCGTGCAGCCCTAATACACTGCAAAAAAAAAATATTTTTAAAATTGAAGTGGGTTGCAATCAATTTATTTTGGCTACATTTAAATAAACAAATTTAGTTGACTAACTTTCAACATTATTATTATTTAATGTTTTAATGTAGCTTAAAATAAATTGTTCTACCTTCAAAAAACTCCCTCAAAATTAGTATAATTATTGTCAGTGTATATATATTTGTGGTGTGTTGTCATTACATGATGCAGTTGTTATTAATTTTCCTGCCTTTACAATGGTTTTAGTGCAGTATGCGATGTTTTTTTATATTTGTCATGTGTTGAAGTTTATAAAATACAATTAAAAAAGAAAAGAAAAGAAATATTGCCATAGTTGAAAACTAAAGTTAAAAATTACAATAAATAAAGCTTAAATAGCAGCTCTTTTAAAAAGAACAAAAACTAATTAAAATTTCTAAAAGTGCATAGCAATTTCTAAAATAAATTATAAATAAAAAGCTCATTCAAAAACATAATAATAATGTATAAGTATATTAGAATGTAGTGGTATGGTGTCTTTCATAGCATACACATCATCATGATCTTGTTATGTTTCAATCCGTACTCTTTTTTTTTAAATGTTAATGTGGGTTTCTCTTGATTGTCTGCAGGTCGTCTCCTGCGTCTGAAGATGTTCGTGAGGACCACCAGTCCTGAATGCCCATGTTTTTCGCCACCATTCTCACGCTCTTCATCTTCTCTCACATCTATAACCTCATTCTGCTCATGAGTGGACGGATGGGGTAAGAGATATCTTGTCTTTAATTGCAAAATTTCATTCCCTCCTCTCAGTTTTTCTGATTAGGGATGGCCGTTGTGTAAGGAGTTTAACGATTTCTCGGCTCTTTGCCTTCCATTAATGAAGTTCTTTTATTCTTTTTAGAAAGTCTTCAGTAATTGGGTCATAACTATTAGATGATAGTCCAATGAGTCCAGAACAGAGATTTCAAATCTTTGAGTGTGCTTGGGGCTGAATCATGAATCTTTTTGGGGAGTGATTCAGTTGAACAAATCTAACTCATGAGATGTATTTGTTCATAATTCAGTCAGTTTTTTTGGGTTATTCATTAAAAAGAACCAACTAAGAGAACTGAATCAGACTACACTGATTGTTCTGTATGTTTATTGTGTGCAGAAATGCAAATAGAAGGGAAGATCATTTAATGCAGTTGTGTGGTTCAGTAAACTGATTGATTCGAATGGATGACTCAGGAGTTCAAATCTATTGAGTGCATCTGATTTATGATTCTTTTGGATCAAACCAGTGTATGGGATGCATTTGTTAGTAAATCAGACTCACATAATAATTCATAGAGTTCAAGATTGATTTGAGAGTATTTTTTAAAAAGATTCATTATAAAGAACCAGCTAAAAGAATCATTACTGAACCAGACTGCATTTATCGTTCTGTATGTTTGTTGTTGTGTGCAGAAATGCAACAGAAAGATGTTTATTTTTTGTGATTGTATGGGTTTAGTAGTATGCAGTACTGCTGATTGATTTAAACAGATGACTCAGGGATTCAAATCTTTTGTGAGTGTGTTTTGAGTCTGATTTATGACTCTTTGAGTGATTCAGTTAAACGAACCAGCTCCCTTGAGTGATTTATTTGTTTGTAAAACAGGAGGGACTTTGAAATAGATTAATCAAAAGTAGCATCTTAAAGAATCATTACTGAATCAGACTGCATTGATTGTTCTGTTTTTGTTGTTCCGTGCAGAAATGCAACAGAGAGATATTTATCATTTTTGTATGATTTTACTCAAAATGTCATTGCACTTCAGTTCTGCACAAGAATGGCTCTCTGTTCTCTACTGAGGGATTGATTTGACCAGCCCGTGCATGAATCCTATAAGCTTTAAGTGCATTTAAGCACTGACCCGAGGAAATCTGCTTTACATTATCTGAGGACCGGTAGCAGATCTCAGATCAGCACATGTGCAGACAGTCAAGCATGGCGCCGCTTCAGTTTTTGTATGCGGTAAGATGGATCACCTCCTTACGGTTCGGTTCGCCATCTAATGTTGAGCTCTGCACAGCCGATGCTTTCACATTACAGTCCGCCGTTTGGAGAATGGCTGCACCATTTTTCAGTGAGATTGAATGTTGAGCGATCGTGTCCCCATACGTCTTCTCAAGGTTAAGCGCGGTCAGCATGGCAGTCCTGCCGATTGTTCCTGGCCATAAAAGCACCATCAGAACGAATGTTTCAGTGAGTTTAGGTAGAACTGATCAAAGACTAGTTTGATACATTTTGTGAGTGCCGAGAAAGCTTTGTTGTTTATTAAATCATCAGAACTTTTGATGAACAAAGATATGAAAAGAGTGCCAGATGGGGCATTATTCTCAGACCTTGGGTCCATCGCTGCTGTAATAATGACTGAGGCGGAAGTGACTTGAAATGTTGCTCCTGAGCAACTTTTAGCAATATCTTCTAACTATAGATCATTAAAAATTTCATCAAGAAGCCTGCATAAATCTGGGTTTTCATAGGCAAGAATACTAAATCTGCCAACCTTCACAGAACAGACACTAAATGTCTAAACAGATGCTCTCTCTTTTCCCAAACCTCGTTGAGATGCCTATGCTGTCTACTACTACCTACATAGGCATCTGTTTCCTGATGCAACGCATTATAACTAGGAGAACAGAACTTCACGAGTTACTGCTTTTGGAACATTTGAGTGTCATACAAGTACTGCCTTACTCAGAATCAACTCACAATTTACTCACAATATGTGTATCATATCTTTTGTATCTGTACATATATGTAGTGTATATATATATATATATATATACGGTATTATATAATTATATATATATAAATTATTACAAATACTGTATATCAAGCGATAAAATTTAGCTTAATTATTTATTATTGTATTTTTGAATAATATAATTTGTAATATTTTACTGCTTTAATACTATACTATATTAATTGTATTTTTAATGCTATATATATATATATATATTAGTGCTGTCAAATGATTATTGTTTTCAAAATAAAAAAGTTTTAAAAAATATGTACTATTTATATAATTATTTTTATTTTAAATTATTACAAATACTGTATATATTAAAGCTATAAAATTTAGCTTAAGATGATGAGGCTGAAGTGACTGAAATGTCTCTATGAGCAACTTTTAGCAAATCTTCTACTAGACATATAAGATTTCATCCAACGTGTTTAATCTGGGTTTAATGAGCAGGAATTACTAAATCTGCCCAACATTGCACGAAACAGACATAAATGTCTAAACAGATGCTCTCTCTTCCAATGCTAGTGAGCTGCGTGAGGTATACTAACTATATAGGCAGCTGTTCATGTGGCTGCATCATAAACTAGAACAGATACTAGTGAGTTCCTGATTGGAACATAAAGTGTTACAAGTACTGCTCAGGAATTCAACTCACAATTAACTCACAATATGTGAAAATTCTTGGGATCTGTAGCAATATATATGTATGTGTAGATAGATGTTTACTGTTACAGTGTTATTTAATTATGTGTATATTAAATTATTCACACACGATAGATTATAGTATAAAATTTAGACCTTAATTATGTATTGTATGGTATGTTTGAATATATATAACTTATATAGTGTTTAACTGATTATACAAATACTAGTATGAATAGTAATTTAATGCTATATATATATACATGCATTAGTGCTGTCAAATGATAATTTATTCATATACAAAAGGTTTTAAAAAATTAAATACAAAATACTCGTTTTTGTTTTATGTAATATTATATGTGTGTGGTTATGTGTGGTAGTTATTATGTGTATAGCAATTACAGCTAGATCAGTAATATTTGAAAATATTTACACGTTTGAATATATATAACTATATACATATATACAAATATAAAATAGTGTGTAAAAATGTACTGCATGGTTGTGTGTTATGTACATAAAGAAATGTACCAGTACACAAATGTGTTATGTAAACAAAAACTGTGTTGTGTGATTATCATTGGACAGCACTGTGTATATGTGTGTGTTGTGTGTTGTGTGGTAATATGAAATATCAAATTTAATAGTTTTGTAATTCAGTGATCATTTAAACCCTATAAAAGCCTGATTGATTTACATTATGTGTAAATATTGTTTTTGTTATGCATATGTATCTATCTATGCTATATTTATTATTTATATGTTTATGTTTAAATTTTACCTTGTGCAACTTATTTTATATATGAAACTAAGTTAAATTTAACTCATGCAAATCTTACACACCTATTTATTTATTGTTAGAATATGAAGGAAAAAAAGCGAGTATATAATTATTCAGAGACTCAAACTGATTTAAACTATGCACATTTGGTGCCAGATAAGGAGTATGTATGGTCGAGAAAGTCAGATTAAATTCTGATGCTTGTAATGTAAATGAATGAGATCTTTTCTAACAGTAGAGCAGATACTGCAATGCATTAAAAGCGATCTAAATATGAGGCTGTGATCTATATATCTCAGTAATGTGTGTCAGTAAGATGAGATGTAAATAGTCCAAACATATACTTGCAGTGATTGAGAGAGATGAAGAAATAAAAAGGCTCCTCAAGAAGATGTAGGAGGTGGTCTGGAGGCTTGTGAAGATCATTCCTCCGGCTGAGGAACAGTGAGAAAGATAACGATTCTGGAAACAAAACGCTCATCAAAAGATCCTTATGATCCAGATTTCCAGACTCTAAACAAATGATTGATGGAGAATCAAGTAAAGCGGAGCTGCTTCAGTCCAGTAAGAGTTCATCTGGAGCTATTACTGCAGTTATTCTGATCTGTACTTGATCAGAATCCTCAAGATCTGACACCAGAAAGCACACGATTACGTAGCTGGACATTGTATTAAGTACACTAAAAAGCGCTTTGACCTGGATAAAAACCTATACACTATCAATCAGATGACAGAAGACAGGACAGCAAATGTTTGATCATTTGGAGCCTCAGAAATGTATTTGAAGGGTTGCTGGTGTTTGTGGATAGTGGCGCTGTTGTACAGCACACGAGCTATGTTTTCGGCTCTGTCAGGAGAAATGATGACACCTGTCGAGGCAATACACGTGCTGCTGGATACTGATGCTTCACTGTCGCGCCTTGATTTCTCTCAGAATAAACATTCAGATTAATGCTGGGAAAAACATCGGTAGTGTCTTGGAGACGTTTACACGTTCAGCATCTTCACTCAGTGCTTACCATGGTAACTGCTGCACGTACGATACGGTTCTATTGTGATCTGGTTGAGTGAAATACTATTTTTTAATATTGGGGAATATAACCAGTTTGACACAGCACAGTGTGTCCTGTTTGTGTTTCTGGATGTTGTTTTTTTATTGCTTAGTCTGTTGAAATGTTAATATTTAATCCCTAATCAAAAAAAAAAAAATGATAAGGAACTTTTTCGTGACATTTCTACCCATTGTTTTGTCGTTCTTTTTATATTCTCTTCTTTGTTTTGCTGTAGTGAAAATAATTCTCTCAGTCATTATTTTTTCTCTCAAATCAGCAGAAATTTTGTTCAGTACAACAAATGCGACCACATTCATCTTCGGCTTTATTATTTTAATAAAGTATAAATTAAATGTAAAGTTTGTCATTACTTTTTCATTTTTCACATTATGTTAATGAGATATGGAGGTGGGCGTTGTGGTGTGTGTGTGTGCGTTGTTGTGTGTGTGGTGTGGTCTGTGTGTTGCGGTGTGTGGTGTGTGGAAATTAGAAAACAAAAGAAACCTTCTCAGCATCCTGTAGCCTCTGTCCTTCTTTTGGCATGATATTCTTTTATTCTCTGCAACACACACACACACAAACACCCAAACAATAACACACCGCTAAACCCCCACCATCACCCACTCCTAAAACAGTTCTGCTTCCTCCCATGTTCTTTTCAACAAACCACACACACAACTACCACACACACACACAACACAACACATGAACAGCTCTCCAGCGGCCGCTCAATGCGCTTGTGATTGAAATGAACATCATAAACACTCTCATTCTCTCTCTGCAGGTTATAAAAACGTTGATAGTCTGACAGATTTCATAGGGAATGAAACAGTATTTTTATAAATGACATCATCGCTCCTTTATGACATCATATTCGCCTTTATCAAATAATTACGGCATCATTACTGCATCTAGAGCCCAAGACACTGATGATGATGATGATCTTCGTTCTCGGCTCAGTGTGTGTTGTGGAGGTGGGGCTGTGATGTGGGCGGAGCTGTGAGAGGGGGCGGAGTCAGCGTTCAGCCGCTTTAACTCGTCAGTGCTCGAGGCGTCCGTTCCAGGCATACATCATGTGCTAATTAAGCAGCGTTATTTAATTAAGACTGCAGCGTGCATGCAGATCGCATTACTCACGGCCAATTAGGACATGCTCAGACACACTCGCTCTCATCTCCAAAACAGCACTGCGACAGTGAGTCCCCATGCATTGCTGCATCAGTCCTCCCAGTTTTTTACTGTAAACACTTCATTCATGTAAGAGCATATGTGGCCATTTGTTCCTTTGAATTTTTGCATTCTTCTTTTATTTTTTTACTGTAGATGAGTTATGTATGCATCTATTGTGCTTATATATAATAGATGTTTTTATGCATTCATGCATAAAATGATATCCCATTTTATATATAATTAACAGTATATATCTTATGCTTTATATATTTTAGTATATCGCTATAAAGTACACACACCCACACTTTTTTGTAAAGCGACTATAATCATTTCCTCATATATTATATATATATATATATATATCATTTATTCTGTCATTTATTTTGCGGTCCTGTAACAATACAGCCTGTACATGTTAGTTTATTCTCTAAAATGGTATTTATCATCTATTATTGTCATTATTATCACACTTTTCGTAGCACGCACACCGCCCGTGTTTCCTTATTCTCTTTGTTATTTCTCCCGTTTTACTTGACAGTGGCTAATGAACCCACCAGTCGGTACTACGCGTTTGCAAAATACGGGGACATCTTCAGTGGCATATAAAAGTAAATTCTATTCTATCTGTCTATATTTAGTGTCTCTGTTTCAATCCACCACTTGCGACGAGGGGATCGAAACAGGGCAGCGAGTCAACGGAGCTGCGGCGCGCTGTAAATGAAAAACGCCGTGTGCACCACACACACACACAGCACACCACAAACACACTTGAAGCAATCTCTGTTTTGGCCCGTGGATTTAAATGTTGACGGTCCTGAAGGTGATGTTGTGAACGTGCGGCGCTGACAACCTCACCACTAATCACTTATCTGCCCAATAGACCCACCAGCGCACAGAATATGCTCATTTCGAGGCAGGATATTTGAAGCGCATCATGGGGGCTCCGAATCCAATGTTTACCGCGTCCCTTTGACCTTTCAGATAACTGAAGAAGCAGGTAGAGGGACAAGGATTGGAATGCTCCAATGTTTTTATTTCAGCCAGGCAAGAAAGAACCATTACAATTTCATTTTAATCAAGTATCACTGGTTTCAGACCAAACACTAATTAAATCCGTCGTGGCATCCCAGATAATTGTTTACGATAAGATCCAAAACTGGTCGTCTAGGTAACGCTTTTTTCAGTATAAAATGATTAGGGATATGTTTATATCGTGAGTATATAACTAGGTCAGACTGACACATTGACTACGTTATGTAATCTTGATAAATTATGTTTGATTGAGCTAAAGAGAGTAGTTCCCCAGGTGTTGGTCTCTTCTGGAGCTTTTTGCGTCACAACAAAAATTAAAAATTTATTAAAACAGATTAAACAAAGCATAATTAATATGTAATCTTGTAACAAACAATAACATTGTACTGAATGGATTACATTCCATATGCCATTGATACATGTCTAAAACAAACGGTAATTGCGTAATACTACGTTGAATATTTCCAGGGGACAATATGTTTTTTATCTTTACACCGATGGTAAACTGTTCAAAAAAAGAAAAAAAACGTTATTACATGTTAGAGTTTCTACAAATAGCTAAATATTATGTGCCTGTCCAACAACATGATTATTGACTATTGGAAATGTTAAAAAAAAAATACGATATTTCCATAGTAAACATGTGTAAAACACATGGTATTTCAAATGGTATGGTGTCCAAAAAACAGCATAACACTTGATACATGTCCAAAATATGGTATTCCAAGGTTCAAAAACAATTAAATGGTGTATGAAAAAAAAGATGAAAGAGAGAGAAATAAAAACCTAGTGCTTTCCCAATTACATGGGATCACAATGGAATGTTCAATATAATACACACTCACTGCCGCTTTAGTAGTGTACACCTCGCTAATACTGGGTTTTGACCCCTTTTGCCTTTCAGAACTGCCTTAAGTTCCTCCGTGGGCACAGGTTCAACAATGATTTGGAACTTTTCCTCAGAGATGTTGGTACATGTTGACGATACTAGCCAAAAATTTCCCCCCACGCAGTTCCTGCAGATTTGTCGGCTGCCCATCCTGATGTGATTCTCCCGTGCACCACATCCCAAACTGAATTCTGACTCTACCATCTGAATGTAGGCAGCAGAAATAGAGACTCCTCAGACCAGGCAACGTTTTTCCAATCTTCTATTGTCCGTTTTGGTGAGCCTGTGTAAATTGTAGCCTCTGTTTCCTTCGTGCTGACAGGACGGCACCCGTGTGGTCTTCTGCTGCTGTAACCCATCTGCTTCAGGGTTCGACGTGTTTGTGTGTTCAGAATGGTATTCTCTACCTTGGTTGTACTGGTTATTTGAGCTACTGTTTTGCCTTTCCTATCATCTCCAACCAGTCTGCCCATTCTCCTCGGACCTCTGAATCAGCAGGCATTTTCGTCCACACACTGCACTCACTGGATATTTTCTCTTTTTCCGGACCATTCTCTGTAAACCCTAGAGAGGGTTGTGTGCGTGAAAATCAGTAGAATCAGCAGTTTTTGTGAAAACGCAGACCATTCACCTTCAAATTCACTTAAATCCCTTTCTTCCCCATTCTGAGGCTCGTTTTTTGAAACTTCAGCAATCATCTTCCCAAATCAGATGCCTAAATGCATTGAGTTGCTGCATGTGATTTGGCTGATTAGCAATTTGTGTTACTAAGCATTGAACAGGTGTACCTATAAGTGGCCAGTGTTGTGTGTATGTAATATATATATATTATATAGTAATATATATATATATTATATATATATAGATATAGTTAGATGGTAACAAATTCCAACGCCATGTTAATCCATGTATGTTTTTAAAAACATGGCATTCAATGATTTCAGTGAAGTCTAAAAAACATCATAAATGGTTAATGATCAAAAACAGGTATAAAATGGTAAATGCCTTAAAAAACTTCTATTCATGGTACTTTCCATAACAAACACACAATTGGTGATGTCCAAAAACAGTAATGACATGTTTGTACAACAAAACATGGGCATTTCAATGGTGCATGTCCAAAAAACTTCATAATACTTATAGTGAATGTCCAAATACATGATCATACCTGTTGTGGTTTTCAAAAAACCTTAATTGCACTCAATGGGTGAGTAATGACTGGAATTTATTTAGGGTAAACAAAACCCTTTTAACTGGGTCAAGTTTTTTTATGAATTTGAAGCCGTGCACCAGAGAATCAAATTCGGGAAGAAAAGCAGTTCGACTATGTAGACCAGGGCAGGGAGCCTGGGGCTGAAGTGGGGGTGGCTAGCATGCTCTCACGGGTCAACCCAGCTGGGACAAGCCGCTTCCGCTGTTACCATGCCACTGGAAACTCCCCGGGATTCAACAGATGCACATATAGCCGAATCGTACACAGGAAGTGACACGTCGTTAAGGTTTGTGTGTGTGTGTGTTACCAGCAGCCGACTAACCGCTCCACATGACATCATGTTAAGGCTGCTTTAAAGGTGCTGGTGCCATAAATCAAGCGGTTTTCTGCCTAGTAGCTGTCTAATCTAACACTCGCTGTCGCTTATAAAACTTCGCAAATCTTTCCTTTAGTCCAGGATGCGTTCCCTCAGAGCTGCCGCAGAATCTGCATGATTACATTGCATTTGTGTGTGAGGAACATTTACCTAATTCCTCTTAATAATCAGCTTGCTTTATTCTGTTTCTGGCTCTCTCCACTGCAGCAGTTCCGCTTTAAAGACTGTCAAACGGAAACTGGGCTAAAATGGGGAGCAAGTACCACAGCGCTGACATGCCCGCATTGTAATGATTTGCATTTGATTTCATTTCAGATGTACTCGTTTAGGTTTGTGTTTTAATCCAAATGCACGTTACGGAAACTGGCAACCTGTTTGCTGTCGCAATGTGATGCCATTTTCAGAGTGTACAAACAGGCGATCATGCAATAATGATGATAAACTAGTGCTGGTCGAATGCTTAATCACATTCAAAATAACGTTTATTGTTTACATGATATGTGCTTTATTTATTATGTATATATAAATACACACACTACGTATATATTTATAAATATTTACCCTATATACAAAAAAATAATGATTTTTTTTTTTTTTTTTTTTTTTTTTTTTTTTTTTTATGGTTTTTTTTTTTTTTTTTACTATATTTATTTTTATATCGGTAACTAGATATTAGTAATCATTAACTTATATCCAGTTATTAGTCATGATTATTAAAATATTTATTTCTAAACTACGTTTGGATTGTCTCTTCATTGCTTTTTCTCTTCTCATTAATCATGACAACATCTTTGTGGGTAATTTCTGCGTGACAGAAGTGATTCAGTTGCGATTAACTTAGATTAATTAATCGTCACAGCATGAAATTAATTAGATAAACATGTTAAAAAAATGGCTTTTGACAGCCCTAATCTTTGATATGCTAAAGTAATTAAACAAATTAAAACTAATCAATAAAATAAATATTACTATAGACATATAACTAGACATTGCAAATAGACCATATACAAGACATACAAAAAGTATACAAAAATATTTTTTTTCATTTAACATACCTTGCTGTACTAAAATAAATAAAACTATATAATAAAGTAATAACCAAAATAATAAAATACTATTAAAAAAAACTCTAAATCACTATGCAGAAATAAAGAATCTAATATAAAATATTAACAAAAAAACTCAAAGTCTATATATAGATGCTAAAATAACTAGTAATCAAGAAAAAAAAAATTGAACAAAGTGGACGTATGCATTTGTGAATAATTTACATGAAGCTCATAACGTGTTTTAGAAAGTGAAATTACATTTGATTTCCTGACTTTAAGAAGTTCTAGATGGGTTCTTGTGAGAGAGAATGTGATGCCCATCGCTCGGCCTGATCATAATTCTGTCCTTGCTCAGGTGCCAGTGTGAGCCTCTGTGGGAAGGGTGTGGATTTCAGATTTGTGGTTTCTGAGATGCGTCTAATTAAAATTCAGTGGTGCCTCAGGAGCCGGTGTGTGAGAAGGTCACAAACATCTCTGAGAGCTGGCTCGTGGCCATTTGCACAGACATCATACTGATTTCCTGTATGTGGCCCTGAAAACTCACCAAAGTCACGCGTTGGAAATTTAAGCAGCCATGCAGTTTGAATTTGTCAAATCGCGACTGGACTTCTTTGTTCTCTTCTGAGACTGGACTCAGTAGCAGTCACTCGGGAGCATCCTTCTATTAATTCCTCACGGCCGACCACACCTGGTCCCGGGAATACTGGCACATCCTGTGACACATCAGTAATCCTGTCACGGGCCTCCTCTGACTTCCAGCAATGGTGGTCCCGCGCACCTGATGTTCCTCCCCTCATCAGGGTTGTCAGCTTCGTTTCTCACAAGCAGCATAGTGACGGCTGCTGGTTTTGCTTGATCCAAATCAACTCGTGCAGCATATGTGACTTTACTTTTGTTAGAAGCAGTGTGTTTCATTTTTTATAAACTGGCTGCTGTAGAACTAACATTACAAAGAGACTCTGGGGAATCGTTCTTTTACACCACATGTGTACAAACAAGCTGTTTGGAACTCTCCTTTATTAGATATGTGTGGGTTAGCATTAATAATCATCTGCTTACAGTAAGCTGGGGGAACAATAAAATTTTTATGTTAACAAAAAACTATTATTATCATGAAGAAAGGCATTTCAATGTGTACATGTAACAAACCAATAAATAATAATTGTAAATGTTCAAAATCATGGTATTACCATGTTAAAGATTGTTTGTGAAACATGGTATTTTCAATTGTATGTTTCCAACACCTTGTAATACTATTGTGTGGTAATTGACATGGGACATACTTCAAAAATTCATGTTACCCTGGGACAATGTTCAAAACATGTAATAACCCAGAGTAAATGTGCAAAATTGTGGTATTAACATGGAAATATAAAAAAAACATAGTATGCAGTGGTATATGTCCATAAACCGTTGTATGACATGAAATCCTAAAACAAAAATCTCTCACATGGGCATGTTCAAAAACATTTGTATATCTGATAAATTGTTCCAAAACTGTTGTATTAACATGGTAAATATAATGTAATCAGATAAAAAAAAAAAAACATCCTATATTACATGGTAAATATTCAAAAAACATGGTATTTCAGTGGTACTCATGTCAAAAACATGATATTGACATGGGAAATCTTCCAAAAAAAAAACATCTTACCATGGTACAAACAATGGTCAAAAAACAAGGTTTAAATATAACAAAAACCAGAGTGTAAAACATGTTAAAACTGTTGTATTATCAGGGGTAAATATAAAAAACAATCATAAAAAAATAAAAAAATAATACATAAACATGCGTATTACCTTGGTGGTTGCAATGATGTTTACTGGTATAGTTTAAAAGACCAGTATTGTTTAAAAAAAAAAGAATCAAAAACATGTGTAACCATGAGAACCATGGGAAAAGAACATGACCATGGAACCCTGTATAAAAACATTTTAATACATTGTAGATGGTAAAATGGCATGTATCCAAGACGCATGGAGTGATGTGTGTGTCATTTGTGCTTGTCTGATGTGAACTTCGTTTCCCTTCGTTATTAGGTTAACAACACCCAGCAGTACTGCATTAAAATTACAGCCATGATGAATAAATGAAGACCTGAGAGACACTAATCAGAGATCGAGTGAGTGTGTGTGTGTGCGTGTGAGAGAGCTGACTTTGGCTCTGTGTGTAATACTGTAAAGACAGCACTAACCTACACCGGTCTCCTGTGTTACATACCAACACAGCCGTGAGCGTCTGAGGCGCTGGACTGCATCGGATGGTTCCCCGGTATTATTGATTAGCTTCGATGCCCTTGGTGAGTGACTCCCAGCTGACTGGCCGCCTTCCCACAACCGCGGGTGTTTGAAACCGACTTAATCGCCAATAAATCTTCGTTCTAATCAAAGCGGCTTTATCGGCGTGGGGGGAAGGTGATAAGTCAGCGGTCTGGACATGCGCCCTAACGACGGGCCGTAGCGAATGGAATACAGATTCAATCTCACGCGCGCCATGTGGGGTCAAGCGTCGTTTGGTTTTACAGATTTGTGCGTTGATTGGGCCGTGCAAATGAGGATGAAAGCTCATTTACAAGATAATGGTATTATTATCCCTAACACCACAAGACTAAAGAACCGGGTGGCAGCCATCCGCTCGTTCTGACATTTAATGCGCAAACAAAATTGGCCTTGTTCTGCGCTTCCCGTCTGTAATCCACAAAGCGGCGTGCATAAGCAGATTAACGAAGTTTGTACCTGTTCATGGCCTGTAAACACTTCTGACGGCATAAAAGCTGCGTAAAAGAGATTACATTCGCTTCGCTGTCACAATGTGTGAACGCTTGGCTGTTTTTATTTGCTTTGGATCATTTTCTGGAAGCCAGTCGTTTCCCCTGAATGTATCGTAAAGGCCTCTGAAGTGTTGCTGATGATGTTAGCGTGTCCTGATTGAAACACATCCAGCAGATGTCAGGTCAGATAAAAGCTTCTGGAGAAGATGCAGCTGAAGAAGCTTGACACAAAACATCAGACTGACCAGATCACAGTGTGTCTTAACATGGAAAATGGGCAAAAAACATGGTTTTACCATGGTAACTATTCAAAAACATGGTATTACAATGGGACATGTCCAACAAACATGGTAATTCAATGGTACATGCCCAAAATCAAAGCAAGGTGGTACTGGTTGATGTCCAAAAACATGGGAAATGATCAAAAAACTTGATATTACCGTGATAAATGTTCAAAAAAAACATGTTGAAAAACATGGTAATTCCATGGTTCAAAAACATCCAAAACTAATGGTATTACCATGGTAAATGTTCAAAAAATAATGCGTAATAATTAACACCATGGGTAATTGTTCAAAATACACTATATTCAATAGACATGTTCTCCAAAAATGGCAAATCAATGATACATTTAAAAACGTTCTTAGTCAATTGGACATGATAAAAAACTGGGATTAACATGAGAAATGTATATATATATATATATACTGTAAGGACATGTCCCCAACATCGCAATTATGTGTACATGTTCAAACATGTGTTTCTTAAAGTGTAATATTAAAAAAAATAATAATAACAACATGGTAATAAAATTGTACATGTCCAAAAACATGTTTTTTCACATTGTATAAACATGAGAAATATTCAACAATCATGGTATTACCATGGTAAATGTTCAAAAAACACATATTTACCATAATAATATGGTACATGTTCAAAAAACATCCTTCAGTGCTTACATGAATATGTCCAAAAAACAAGATCCTTTATTGGTCCATGTCCAAAAACACAGTTTTAACATGGGAAATGTTCAAAAATGTTAAGAAAAACATGGTATTGCAGTGGTACTCATCTCTCTGGCATGCTGGAGCTGATCAGCGGTGATCTGTCTCTACAGGCCCTCCACATGGGACGACGAGTTAAGTACATGGCGCATCAGGAACGATGAGATTCATGAAGATGGCTGCTGTAGGAACGTGGATGGGAGATTTTGGTGACGGCGTGGGATGGTGAGCTCAAACCAGCAAATGTTTTACGTCGTCTTTCTCTTTCATCATGCGTTTAATCCGTTCAGTGATTGGATTGTGGAGCGATAAGCGCCTTGATGAAAGAGTCAAATCAAACGAAGAGCTTGTAATTAAGGAAAATGTGCTGGAGTTTTGATTTATGTTAGACTTTCACGGAACGTTAAAGCAAAAAAACAGCATAAAATGTTTTATGAGAAATCTTGACCTTGACGACGAACCTTCCCCCCGCGTCTGGACTAGGCCACTAAAATGTTTATGTTAATTCTTTGTTGGTAATTGACTCTGGTTCCCCGAGGCCGCGCGGACGCTTCGCAGATGGAACGTGACCATTAGGAGCTCGACAGGAACCAACAAATCCTCGTTCAGCCCAGATAAAAGGCGCAGAACTAATAATCCTGGTATTCCTTCCTTACAGGTGCAACTGTTTTTAACACCCATGGAAATTAATAATGCATATGATTAAAATGACTGTTTAGTCAAACTGGAAAAGCGATTGATGGTCGAACTGCGTCACGATGCAGCAGCGTCAGCACGTTTTGGGCTTTATTTGACAATGCACAAATAATTTTTTACATATAATAGTTTTGTATACATATGTATAATTTTAAACAATGCCCTTTATGATAACTTAAACACTTAACACTTAAATAAAACTATTTGCATTACAATGACCTTTACCATGTTTTTTTAATTGTAGTAAAAATCCAATCTTATTTTCTAAAATATCACACAATTCACGTTATTTTTGTTTACCTGTTATAATATAATTATTTATATTATTTTTATACAATCTACAAATGTGTTTGTGTGTGTTGTGTGTGTGTGTGTGTGTAATATGATATAATTTGAATTTATTGTATATTCTAATATAATACAATACTTTTAAAAAAAATAAAGTTTAAAGATGTTTTTTCGTAGTTGCAATTAAATTTGTATAAATATATCTAGTAATATACATATATTTAAAATTACTCTAAGTAAGCCTCATATTAAGTCTTTATATATCTGTACAATTAACTTTCTTTTGATTCCCATCTTGACTTTTAATGCTTCACTTAACAGTGGGAATTATTTACAAATTCTCTTCACAAGAGTGCCCACTCAACATGACTGGACACACGGTGTTTACTCCGCGTAACTTTACATGTCTGCTTTCTAAACATGTTCTAGATGGTTGACAGCTGTGTAGATAAAGACCCTCATCTATTCTGAAAAGAGGTTTTCCGCAAGTCACTCTGAAGGACACAGCAAACAACACCCACATCAACGTGGGGTTTCTGCTCTGGACACGCCCCCAAGCGAAGGTGTACTTCAGATCAAGTGCACGCGCGTGTGTGTTGTGTTTGGTGCATTAGTATTGCCTGTGTTCCAGACGGCAGGGATGAACAAAAGTGAGGAGAGGAGGAGAAAAGCGAGGGATTGAAGATGCGAGAGGAAGGCGTGAAGGAGCGTTCTAAAAGTGCTGAATCGAGACAGCTTCTGCATGCCATTTAATTCAGTACCTCATCTCGCACAGATTTATTTCTCCTTCCCTCCTCACGGCTTGTCAGCTTTTTCACATGTGAAGGATCATGATCAGGATCAGGGTCCCTGCGCAGTGTTCACACTCCAAAGGGCACAACCTAGTGCACTTGACAAACCAGTCATGTAAATAAATATACCTGATGTGATGTTCCCAAAAAAGATATTTAAATGTTTTATAATCTGTCTCTATTTATTTGGTTTTATAAATTTAGTATTAATGTTAAAGGAACATATGTTTTATTTTAGTTTATTAGTAAGCTTAAACTAAGTTCGTGGTAAATGACTATTGCAGTTTTTAAATATATTAAATTATATTTTAATATTTTTACATGGAATTTGTATTCATTTGACATGAACGTGGATGGCAATATTTTGCGAGATATTTACGACTAGTGTATTTAAAAACACACACACATACACAAAGAAAAAATGAAAATGCAGAAAATATAAAAAAACTTTTAAAAAAAACCAAAAACCAGTTCAAAATATGAATACAAAATGCATCCTATCTCATTGACACTGAAATAACACACTGATTGGATTTCATTTACATTGTGTATTTTTAGAATAAGCACACTGATGAGAGTATATTCACAATGTATATTAATAAATAATGTGAAGAAAAAACAGAATATACTGAACAACATACATACATACCAGTAAAAATAGTTAGAATTATTTATGACAGTCCAGTGCTATTTTAGTGTCACTGAGAACCTTAGAATTAGAATTTTAGAATTTTTGTTATATTTTATTGAAATATATTTAAAAAAAAGGTTTTGTCACTTATTTATTTAGCACTTGTTGTGTTTTATCGAGGATAGATACAAAAAAATAGATATGCTGAACTTTATTACTTTGAAAGCATTGTGGATATTGAGTAACTTTATGTTTATTTGGATATTTGACTCTGTTTATGACTCTGAGCTCAGTTGCTGTGATTGTTTGTAATTTGTTTGTTGTTTCCAAGGTAACAGACATGATGCTGCAGGACATGTTATCTATCCGGACATGGGGCCGGAGGGCGCCAGGACACTTGTGGGAGAAGCTGGGGGAGCACAAACCGCATTGTTTTGGTCTGGTGCAGAATGAATCATGTGATCCCGTCAGAAAACAAACCAATCAGACGCCAGACTGGAAGCTGTATCCACTCCAGCCTCAGAAGGAAAAAACAAACGTGTGTATGGATTCCCGGTGATTAATAAAATAGGTTTCATTTGTGTCTCAATCAAAAGATTTACTAACAGCCTGCGCGGGCGCAAACACCGTCTTGTGGCGGTTAAATAGGTAACTGTACGGAATTTTACTGTACCGAGAATTAGGCTGTCTCTAAAGTTGGAGAATTAGGCTGGTGAACAGTTATTTTTTGAGTCTGACTTTATTGAATATTACATTTGTAGGAGTTTCAACATGTATGGGAGGAGAGTATTCAAATGAATCACGAAACGTTAATTTGCAGATTGTCGGAAAAATTGCCCTGTTTAGTAAATCTGCGTCTTTTGTGGTGAATGGCTATTGCAATTTTTAATATGTAGTTATAGTTTAAAATTTAATATGCAATTTATAATAAATTTGATTTAAATTTACAAGGGTGTAATTTTAGTTGTAAGTAAAAAACCAATTAATCATTCACAATCGCAAACATTATAAAGAATCATTTAAAAGATTAAATACAATTTTTAATAAATAATATAACAAAAATACTAGCCAATTTGTGATCATAAATAAGTTAATATATTTATAAAAAAAAACATATGTACACAAACACATTACAATGCCATTTTTTTGCAGGTTTGTAGTAGTCATATTAAAACATTATTATTATTATTATGTATTATATTAAAAATATTTTTATTATAATAAATATTAATATGTAAGAATAATAATAATATTATGTATTATTAATAATACGCTTAATTTATGTGTTTATTAATATATTTATTCTATTTTATATTAGAATTAAATAATTAATAATATTATAATTTCAATCAATAAGATAATGTTTAATTTTTTCATTAATCGAAACTAAATGTAGTAGTAAATGACTTGCTGTTGTTAATATGAGGTTATTTTAAATATATTTTTTAATACTGAATCATTTTTATTTTTTTAACTATTTATTTACACTAAGTTTGAGGCAGTAAATATAATTATAAGTTTAAACTATATATTGTTATGTATTATTTATGAATATTTTATAATTATAATTACTGTTATTCCCTCGAATTTTAATAATTCTAATTATTATTATTATAATTATTAATAAGCAGTTGGTTAATAATTGTAATTTTTACAGTGTTTAATTTGAACACGTGGCACTGATGATAATCATTCACAATAAGCACATGATTAAGATATATGATAAAATAGATCATATTATAACACAGTCCTGCTCATAAAGGAGACATGTTCCATGCTCAAGAACAGACAAGGATTTTTGATGAATAATTGTGCTTGCTTTTAGAAAGCCTCATGGTCAATGTAAACATGATTTTCTGCTGGTTTTAACTGAAACTGAGATGCGAGGGGAGCTGATTTTGTGGGCTAATTAACCTCGTGTCACAGCTTACACATTTGCTGGTGAGCTATGTAAATAATAGTAATTTAATAATCGTAGTCCTGGTTTTATCCATGGCTTAAGTATGCCAGGGGGTGTAAGTCAGTTGTAATTGTAGTTTTTTTTTATTCCCACCTTAGGAATGAGATTTGAGTGTGTGTTTGCTGTTATTGTGGGTTCAATCGATCTGAAAATGTCCTTATGGGAATAACAAACGCCGTTAAACTGTGTGTGAGTTAATAATGTTATTTTAATGCTTGTTTCCCTTATCAGCACGTTTAATTAAAGACTCACGCAGAAGAAAATCGATCAGTCGCCGCTGTGTTTGTACGTGACCGTAACACACACTCTTGACCCTGAAAACACACTCAGACAACTAAGTTGCGACCTTTGACCCCGACGCACATCACAGCAAGCCGTTTACTGAAGCTTACTTCCTTCATTCTCGCTTTATCTGCATTTCTTCAGTACAAATATACAAAAAAAATCCATGAAAGAAGATAAATGTACTTTAGAAGCAAGTGTGTGTGTGATTTATTTATAGATAATGAATTAAAGTATAGGATGGATGTGTGTGAGAGAGAAATACTAACTCAGAAAAGCAGTTCCAGTAGTTTGCATTCATATTATATTAATATAAATTATTAATAAAGTATATTTGTTTTATTATTAATGTAATGAAGTAAATTTTGCCATAAATTTCGTGGTAAATAAATATTGCAATTTTTAGAATATGCATTATCTAAAAAAATGCATATTAATTATATTTTAATATTTTAATATGCATTTTTAATAATTAAATTTAATATTAAATTTACAAGATGTAATTTTAACTGTAAATTAATTTTTTTATTTTTTTTTGGAAAACATTGCACCTGATGAATTATTCACAATGACAGCATTATGAAACGAGTAATATTATTAAAAGAAAGTTTTTTAAATAAACAGATGTAGTGTGAACTTTGAAGAATTATTGTGAAGAATAATCAAATTAAAAATGCGTGGAAAAATCTCCCAGCGCTAGTAAGAACGAAAAAGACTAATTAAAACACATTAAAATGTCATTTTTGCTGTTCACATTCATATTGTATTAATATCATATCTTTAATTAGTCAAAATCAAAATTAAATTAAGTGGATGATGTCTGTTGCAATTTTTAATATGAACTAATTTTCAAAAAAGGCATATCAAATATATTTCTGTAACAGTTTGATTGTTGATTGCCATATTAACTGCAACTAATTTATGCCAGTGCAGTAAGAGACATAAAAACAAACAATAATTCAAAAACCTTTTTGCATTGTGAGTAGTAGTTTACATTCATATTATGTTAATATAAATTATTAATATAATTTTAGTAAATTTTAAATGTATTCAAGTTTATTTTTAATTGTTAATAAAATTGTAATAGTACTATGATGTATAAATATAATACGATAATTATCATTATAACTTATATTATATTATATTATATTATATTATATTATATTATATTATATTATATTATATTATATTATATTATAATGTTTAATTTGTCAAAATCAAAACTAAATTTAGTGGTAAATGGCAATTGCATTTTTTTATATGAAATAGTTTTAAAAAATGGATATTAAATGTGTTTTAATAATTATTATGCAATTTCTAATATTTAATGTGACTTAATTTGATTTAGTTAATTTACAATAAGTAATGTAAATGTAACTGTAAACAAAAATGTATTTTCTTTAGAAGTACATCCACTGATGAATCATGATTAAGAAATACCTGTATTTATTTAAAAAAGAAGAAAAAAACAGAAAACAGACATGCAGTACTTTGAACTGTTTTTATTTAATGCGAGTGTATTCTGTTTTACTGCACTGGAAGATTTGAATTATAAAAAACAGTGCAGTAAGAAAAAAAAACACTGATTTAAACCTCTGTTTTTTCGTACCTGGTGACTTGATGTGGCTGATCTGCTGTTTCTAGCAGCGGCTGTGTCTGCTGTGAAGCAGATGCAATGGTGTTTATCCAGCTCAAGTTTAAGACTCGGTGTTCAAGTGAGAGTGTAAAAGCTGACTCCGGATCAGTTCTGACTCTTCGGTGTCTGATGAATGAGCTCACAGTGACGTGAAGAGCTGATCTGGTGTCTGTATTATTCAGTGAATCCATCAGAAGTGCATTACGCTCGTGCTTTATTAATGCACGCTCTGCCAGCGGCCTCCATCCATTAGTAACCAGCAGCGAGAGATCTTCAGACGACTGACACACACTGCCAGTAAAGTCTGGAATAATTACCATGTTAAATGCTCCTGAAAGAAGTCTCTTCTGCTCAGCAAGGCTGCAATTCATTTATTGATAAAAAATACAGTAAAAGCAGTATAATTGTGAAATACTATTACAAATTAAAATAAACTGTTAAACTATTTGAATATGTTTTAAAATATAATTTATTCCTGTTACAAAGCTGATTTAATTTTTTTTTTTTTGCTTGTAAATTATTTTAATTCATGCTTTTTTGCTTTGTATTTTTTATTTTATTGACTTTTTAAGTCATGTCATTTTATTAATTAAATTTACTTAAATGCATTTTATATAGCCATTCATTTTTTTTTCCATTGATGTATACTTTTTTATTTCTTTATTTGTTTCTTTGTTTCTTGAATTTTTAAAACAACATAGTCTCACCTTTACTTTTTCAACAAATTACATTTTCATTGTTTAAGATGTAATTAAAACACATTAAACAATGTTCACATTATTTTAATTTTCAGCTGTCACATCTAACGTTAGATATTTTATTATTTTAAATTATTTTTGATTAATGTATTTCTGTCTTATTTTATGTAATGCTGTTACTTTTATTGTATTTGATTTTCAATCTCACTCACATCCAATTTATTGATTATTTTTTTCTCTGTAGGTATTGACTTTTCCTTTTTCATGCTTTTTGTTTTTTATTTTACTTTGTTTACTTGACTTCTCTGCTGTCACATCTCACATTTAATTTATTATTTTTTGTAATTATTTTATTGTATTTGGTTTTGCATTACTTATTTTTATTATTTTTTTCCTTTCAACCATCCCATCTCACATCATGTTATTTAGTTTGTTTTAACTTTTTTAAAATATATATATAAAATATAATTTTTGTGGAAATCATGACACACTGCCATTCAAAGGTAAGTAAGATTTTATGCTTGTATTCATCAAGAACACATTCAGTTGATGAGAAGTGACAGTAAAATCATGTATAAACTCACTTAAACTTTCTATTCATCTGTGAATCCAGAAAAATTAAATGTATCACGGTTTCCACAAAAATATCGTGCAGCACGACTGTTTTCAACATTGATAATAATCAGAAATGTTTCTTGAGCAGCAAATCATCATATTAGAATGATTTCTGAAGATCATGTGACACTGGAAGACTGGAGTAATGATGCTGAAAATACAGCTGCACATCACAGAAATAAATTACACTTTAACAGATATTCACATAGAAAACAGTTATTTTAAATTGTAATAATATTTCACAATTTTTACTGTATTTTTGATCAAATAACTGCAGCTCTGGTGAGCAGAAGAGACTGATCAGGTCTCTCTGAGCTGGTGGTGAGCGCTGCTGTGTGTTTGTCAGGACGGTGCTGTTCTCTCTGACGTCTGTGGTGGTTCTGGTCATCAGTACGGACTGGATCAGCTGGGATAACCTGAACCGCGGCTTCCTGCCGAGCGACGAGGTCTCCAGAGCGTTCCTGGCCTCCTTCATCCTGGTCTTTGACCTCCTCATCGTCATGCAGGTACAAACACGAGCTCGTCTGACGCTCCTTCATTGAGTCTGTGTGTGTGTGTGTGTGTGTGTGTGTGTCCGCTCTTGACTGATTCTTGTTTAATGTCCTTCACATCGCCACAGGCAGCAAATCACAAAGGAGTGTGTCACTGTCTCATGAATATGCTAATATGAGCTCAACAGCTCCTCTCACTGTTCTTCCTGTAATAACCTCACACACAGACACACACACACACAGACACACACACACACACACACACACACAATCGCAGGCTCATCTGATGTCTGGGAGATTCTGGCCAGAGCTTCTTAAAGTGGGTCATTCTCATGTGAACCTGTCTTCATTTCCCTTTAAATCCAAACTTTAATCCGTTTAGGAGATAAAAAGTAAAGGTTATTGGTTTTTTTCATTTTAAATGTTCACGTTTTCTTCCCTTCAGATGGGTCTTTGTACCGAGGTTTTCACCTTTACTTTTTCAACGTCATTTCTAACGTCACTTTGTTTGTTTATTTACTTTAGATTTCAGTGTTTCTTTTTTTTAACAATCGCATCTCACATTCTTTTATTAGTTTGCATTAATATTAATATATTTTTTCCCCCAGAGGTCATGACTTTCCTTCTTTCTTTCTTTCTTTTTTAAATTAATGCATTTTCTTTTGTATTGAATATTTCATTTTAATTTATTTAATTTTCATCTGTCCCACCTCACATCAATATTTTTATTCGTTTTAACTTCTTTTAAATAAATTTTTTTTCAGATGTGTCGATCTTGCCTTTTTCAAGGCTATCATTTTTATTTTATTGACTTTTATTGACTTTTCAGTTGTCATCTCACATTTTTTTAATTATTGTAATTAATGCATTTTTCTTTTGTATTATATTTTTATTAAATTTTTCTTTAATTGTCATCTGTCCCATTAATTTATTTATTCATTTTAGCTTTTTTTATGTATTTTTTTCCAGAGGTGTTGACATTGTCTTTTTCAAGCCTTCATTTTTTTTTTTTATTTACTTGACTTTTCAAATGTCACATTCTGCATTGTTTTATGGTGGCCGAGAGCTCATCGCGCTGCAAATAGAAAAAAACACCTGCAAATTAAGAAAACAACGTCATCAATTTGACAACACACGCTGCAAGTATTCACAACTCAACAAAATAAAGAAACGCACTGCAAATAAAATTCTTTATTTGTTTGTGTTGTGAGCATTTGCTGCAGCTGCTGTCAAACTGATGATGTTTTCTTGATTTGCTGGTGCTTTTATTATTTGTAAGTGATTTCTGAAGTTGCAAGTTCTGAAGTAGGTATTTTTCTATTACATTGATTTATTTTAATCTATTTTTGAACAATCTCAGCTCGTATCATTTTATTTTATCGTTTTTTTTCGAAAAATATATATTTTTTTGTTGACCTTGCCTTTATCATCCATCACGTCTGTCATTGTTTTATTTTTCCTCCAGCTTCTCTCGACCAATCAGAAGCCTTGCTGAAATCACAGTCTGTCTGTGTCTGATTACAGTGTCTCAATCACTTTACCTGTGTTGGCTCAAATATGTTGACATTCACTGTCTGATTGTAAGTATTCCCTCAGTCTCAGGCCGTTATCGTTATGTGCCTTTATCTGCGTCTCTCTCAGTCGCTTCATCTTCACATGCTAGAATATTTCACCTCACTTTTGTCCGCGTTCGCTCCATGTGACGGTTAATCTCTGTGACTTGCCTGATATTTTATTCAGTGCCTAATTAACTCAGAGACCCAGAACGGCCGCGAGCCGGCGGGATTTACAAGCTCTTTCATTTCAGCCTCTTCCATTGGTTTCATGCCACGTAATTTAAGCTTCATTTTGTGTTACACAGTTATCATAGACGTCAATGAGGCGAAACGATGTGCTGCACTGTAATTATGCGGATCCTCGTTAACTCTCCGCCAAGTCACATAGAAATCAAAGACTCTCTGTTTTGTAAACACAAAGCTTAATTGCCAAGAAACAGCATTATTCTATATTTCTGCCACTTAATTTGGTTTGTTTCTGTGTTTGTCCTGGAGCTGCGGGCCACGGGATCTGTCTCAGATCCTTTTATACATTATCAAAGTTTTAGTGTTTTCACTCTGACTGTTGTCGAGAGGAGAGCGGCCGGATCAGACGCCGCTTAAGCTGATGTTCGCTGACGCTGGGATCTTTAGACACCTTACAATTAATTTCTTATCTCTTAGAAATGTCAGAGAAAAGAACAACAGAGACCATCAGAAATGAGCCAAACTTCTGAAAACACAGAAAAAAAACACACACGCACAAAGACAATCAAACAAACACACTCATAAACACACTCACAAACACATGCATTAACACGCTCATAAACACAAACAGATGCATTAACACACTCATAAACAATCAAAAAACTGGCATAAACACACTCATAAACACAAACACATGCATAAACACACTCACAAACACATGCATAAACACACTCACAAACACAACCACACACTCACAAACACACTCATGAACACACTCACAAACACACTCATGAACACACTCACAAACACATGCATAAACACACTCACAAACACATGCATTAACACCCTCATAAACACAAACACATGCATAAACACACTCACAAACACATGCATTAACATGCTCATAAACACAAACACATGCATTAAAAGACTCATAAACACTCACAAACACATGCATAAACACACTCATAAACAAACACATGCATAAACACTCTCACAAAAATATGCATTAACACGCTCATAAACACAAACACATGCATTAACACACTCATAAACACTCACAAACACATGCATAAACACACTCATAAACACAAACACATGCATAAACACACTCACAAAAATATGCATTAACGCTCATAAACACAAACACATTCATTAACACGCTCATAAACACAAACACATGCATTAAAAGACTCATAAACACTCACAAACACATGCATAAACACTCTCACAAAAATATGCATTAACACGCTCATAAACACAAACACATGCATAAACACACTCATGAACACACGCATAAACACACTCATAAACACATGCATAAACACACTCATAAACACATTCACAAACACATGCATAAACACACTCATAAACACATTCACAAACACATGCCTAAACACACTCACAAACACAACCACACACTCACAAACACATGCCTAAACACACTCACAAACACACTCATAAACACACTTACAAACACACTCACAAACACAACCACACACATCATAAAACAGACTAATAAACACACTCACAAAACACACTCATAAACACACTTACAAACACACCACACACTCACAAACAGACTCTCATAAACACAAACACATGCATAAAAACCACTCACAAACAAAACTCATACACTCACAAACACATGCATAAACACACTCACAAACACACTCATGAACACACGCATGAACACACTCATTAACACACTCACAAACACATGCATAAACACACTCATAAACACATTCACAAACACATGCCTAAACTCACTCACAAACACAAAAACACACTCATGAACACACGCATGAACACACTCATTAACACACTCACAAACACATGCATAAACACACTCATAAACACATTCACAAACACATGCCTAAACTCATTCACAAACACAACCACACACTCACTAAACACACTCATAAACACATTCACAAACACATGCCTAAACTCATTCACAAACACAACCACACACTCACTAAACACACTCATAAACACACTTACAAACACAACCACACACTCGCAAACACACTCATAAACACACTCACAAACACACTCACAAACACACTCATAAACACACTCACAAACACACTCACAAACACACTCACAAACACACACATAAACACATGCATAAACACATGCATAAACACACTCACAAAGACTTATAAACACATCCATAAACACACTCATAAATCACTCACAAAACACACTCATAAACATGCATAAACACACTCACAAACACTTATAAACACATGCGTAAACACACTCATAAACACTCACAAACACACTCATAAACACATGCATAAACACACTCACAAACACACTCATAAACACATGCGTAAACACTCACAATCACTCATAAATACTCACAAACACACTCATAAACATGCATAAACACACTCACACACAAACACACTCATAAACACATGCGTAAACACTCACAATCACTCATAAACACTCATAAACACACTCATAAACACATGCATAAACACACTCACAATCACTCATAAACACACTCACAACACACTCATAAAACACATGCAAATACACTCACAAACACACTCATAAACACTCACAAAAACACTCACAAACACACTCATAAACATATGCATAAACACACTCACAAACACACTCATGAACACACTCACAAACACAACCACACACTCGCAAATACAAACTCGAACAAACTCACCTAACCCTAACCATGGGGGAGTCGTGGCCTAATGGTTAGAGAGTCCTAACCCTAGGGTTGTGGGTTCGAGTGTCGGGCGGTAATACCATGACTGAGGTGTCCTTGAGCAAGGCACCAAACCCCCAACTGCTCCCCGGATGCTGCAGCATAAATGGCTGCCCACTGCTCCGGGTGTGTATGCACTTTGGATGGGTTAAATGCAGAGCACAAATTCTGAGTATGGGTCACCATACTTGGCTGTATGTCACTTCACTTCTTCACTTCACTTCACTTCACTTCACTTCACTTCACTTCAAACACACTCATAAACACAAACACACGCACACACATGCATGCACAAACAAACACTGCAGACATAAACACATTCAGGCAAACAAACACTCACAAACATACACACAAAAAAAACATGCTCAATCACAAACATATATGCAATCACACACCTTCACACACAAACAGTTGTTAAGGTGTTTTGGGTAGTTGTCAGGATGTTGCTATACAGAGCTGATGAAGTATTTTGATTCAGTTGCTATGCAGTTGCTAGGGTGTTTTGTGTAGATGCTTGGACCTAGTTATTTGCTAATTATAGTTATTTTTGGTGCTAATATGCAGTTGCTCAAAACAATGTTACAATGCACAAAAGAGTTTCTGAAATATCTGTTGTATTTCCTGCACAGTAGTTTATTTTATGTATTCTTCAAATATGTTTGCCCTTTAGACCAGGGATGGGGAGTATTTATGATACATGTATTTCAAATACATATTTCGTAGTTTGCCCAGACTTGTTGCTGCACTATTAATGTGTATGTGTCCTTTATTCGTCTATGGCTCTCAATAGATTCAGTGGTTGGAGTTCGGTTAATACTCCTTGACAAGTTCTTTTCTGAATACTAGCTGATTACTGCTAAAATATTGTTTTCAACTTCCAGATAGATGTCCAATGATTGATAAATACATATTTGATTGCTGACTATTGTACCCTAGTTTAGGTAGCTGTTTACTAGGATCATGATTTTGCATACCATTGCATGAATGACTGACACATATTGTTATATTTATGATTAACAATCAAATGATTAATTAGTTAGAGACTAGCTGCTATGAATATAAATACCACCAGTTGTCTTCTTATGAATGACTTGTTTGTCATTGAGTCAGTGTTGCTGATGCAAAGTAGGCCCTTCCTTACCAAACACCAAATAACTTAATTAGGATACAATTATGAGTCATTCGCAAACTGTTAAACATTAAACTGTTGGTTACTTTAAAACTAACCTATGTGAATATTTGATTTGTTAACTGGTTGCATGCGTCAGATTTATTGCATGACTCGGGCAGAGAAAAACTGTTGCTATATCAAACATTGTTTGCGAAGAAATCTAATGCTCCCTTGTAAAGTATTTTTTAGTATTGTTAAAACACAAAAATACAGTAGTTTATTTTGATACATAATGTGGCTGGTGTATTTTGTAGTTTATTTTGATACACTTAAAATTACGGTTTTTGGTATTTTATTTTAAAATACATTTTGATGTATCTTTGCCCAACCCTGCTTCAGACATACTTCGTCCCATCCTCTGAAGTATGTGCATACAGTAGCTCTGTGAGGGAACTCCTGAAGGGTTTATTCATTCATTGTGTGTTCACACGTTTACATATGTTAACTGGATCTTCCTCTTCCAGGACTGGGAGTTTCCTCACTTCATGGGTGATCTGGACATGAACCTCCCGGGTCTTTCCACCACGCAGCTGAAGATCAAACTGCCCGTCTGCAAGCGCATCTTTAAGGATGAGTACCACATCCACATCACAGGTAAATACACACAAGTAGGGCACGACAGCAAATACACCGTGAGCACAATTATGCCGGTGAATCAAGAGGTATAGTGCTCTAAACTGTCATTTGGGACAGGACGGATTAATTAATTCCTTTCCCAAAGGGACACCCTGTCAGAATATTAGCTCGTTAGATACATCTCTTTATAATGATGTGTTTGAAGGCAGCGTTGGTAATGCATACTAATTAGTATTTGCTCATCTGTAAACGTGCGTTTATATAATGGAGTCAGTAAATCTGGCGGAAGTGTGTGAGCGAAGCGCTTCGGTTTCTCTTTTCCATCTCGTTGTGTTTTGCTCACTGTAGCGAGGCTCTTGATGGCCATCTTGGGAATAGATGATCGCTCCCTGGAGGCTTGGGAAATGGCCTTCCTGCTCAACCGTTTATAAAAGTCTTTAACCTTATTGTTTGGCGCGGTGATTTAGCATTTGAGAGTAACCCCGCATGAATGCCTTAACAACAAAAGCCATTAGAAAGTGACTCCCAACTCAATTATTTCACTTTCTCAAGCAGCCGTCTGACTCGCAGATACTCTGGGATCAATTCCCAACATGCTGATCTTCTGTTTTCCTTTTTTCTACGTAAGGGCAATTGTTTAATGGTTGCTGTGCAGTTGCTAAGGTGTTTTGAGTACTTGCCACTTGCCAAGGTGTTGCTATGCAGTTGCTGTGGTGTTTTGGGTGGTTGCCAGGGTGTTGCTATGCAGTTGCTGTGGTGTTTTGGGTGGTTGCCAGGGTGTTGCTATGCAGTTGCTAGGGTGTTTTGGGTGGTTGCCAGGGTGTTGCTATGCAGTTGCTGTGGTGTTTTGGGTGGTTGCCAAGATGTTGATATGCTGTTGCTGTGGTGTTTTCGGGTGGTTGCCAGGGTGTTGCTATGCAGTTGCTAGGGTGTTTTGGGTATTGTTCAGGTTGTTGCTATGCAGTTGTTTGTCTTTTGATTAAATGCCAGGATATTGATATGCAGTTGCTAGTGTGTTTTGGGTATTGTTCAGGTTGTTGCTATGCAGTTGTTTGTCTTTTGATTAAATGCCAGGATATTGATATGCAGTTGCTAGAGTGTTTTGGGTAGTTGCCAAGACGTTGCTATGCGGTTGCTGTGGTGTTTTGGGTTGCCAGGGTGCTGCTATGCAGTTGGTGTGGTGTTGTGTGTACTTGCCAGGATGTTGCTATGTAGAGTTGCTAAACTGTTTTGAGTATGTTGCTATGCAATTGTTAAGGTATTTTGGGTAGTAGCCAGAATGTTATGTTGCTGTTAAGGTGTTGCTATGGACATTTGTTACCAGGACGTTGCTAGTTGTCAAGGTGTTTTGATTATTTGCCAGCATGTTGTTATTTAGTTGCTAAGGTGTTTTGGGTAGTTGCTAGGATGTTGCTATGAAGTTGCCAGCGTGTTGCTATGCAGTTATTGTGGTGTTGTAAGTAGTTGGCAGGGTGTTGCCATGCAGTTGCTATAGTGTTTTGGGTATTGGCCAGGTTGATGCTATACAGTTGTTTAGGTCTTTTGATTAAATGTCAGGATGTTGCTAAGCAGTTGCCATGGTGTTGCTATGCAGTTGCTGTGGTGTTTTGAGTAGTATACAGGGTGTTGCCATGCAGTTGCTAGGGTGTTTTGGGTAGTTGCCAGGATGTTGCTATACAGAGTTGATAAAGTTTTTTGATTATGTCTGAAATACACTGGAATAAATTCAAGGCAAGGTGTTCCTGTGGCTCAGTGGTGGAGCATTGCGTTAGCAGCGCAAAAGGTTGTGGGTTCAATTCCCAGGGAACACACATACTGGTTAAATGAAAAATATATATAAAATAAAAAATGAATAGCCTGAATGCACTGTAAGTCGCTTTGGATAAAAGTGTCTGCTAAATGCATAAATGTAAATTCCAAACACACTAATCGTCCCTTTTTTCCCCCCATCTCAGGGAAATGGTTTAATTACGGAATCATCTTCCTGGTTCTCATCCTGGATCTCAACATGTGGAAGAACCAGATCTTCTACAAGCCTTATGAATACGGTCAATACGTAGGTCCAGGAGAGAAGATCTACACCGTGGAGGATCCAGAGACCCTGCGTGACTTCAACCGCAGCACGCTGACCTGGGAGTGGCGCTCCACCAATATCGACCCGCGCACCAACCAGACGTACGTCCAGAGAGACATGTTCCTCCACAGCCGCTATGTGGGCGCCAGTTTGGACGTCAAATGCCTGGCGTTCATCCCGAGTCTGGCGGCCTTCGTGCTCTTCGGGTTCTTCATCTGGCTGTTCGGACGCTTTCAAGACTGCGAGACGTTCCCTGAGAATCAAGACAAGAGCTACGAGCGCATCAAGCGCAAGTCGCCGTCGGATCTGGGAGTCACACGCCGGAGGAAGTGCACATCACCATGAGCGAGGCTTTGAAGAGGAGCGGGACACCCATGCTGCTTCTGGTGGACACTCATCATTTCGGGTCATCAAACAACTCCATGTCGCCATGTTCGAACGAAACCCAGGAGACCCAACCCAGTGTAGCCGTTGACAGCAGCGCCCATGAGGACACAGCTGATGTCAAAAAACTGACCCCATAACTGTAGCCAAAGATCAAATCGTCTTTCTGAGATCCTCAACATTGTTTGACGTCCAACAGACCTTCAGAGTCGATTGCCGATCAAAGTCCTCTGAAAACTATCAGAGATTCTACCTTGAAATTTTTAGTTTTATATCAAGCGATCTTGCACTGCTCACCAACTTTCTGAACCTTTTTCCACGCTCTCAAGGACATCGGTCTATGGTGCTGGATGTTTGACTTTTCTATTATATTTGTAGATACTCCTGTGCCTACATGGATGAAATGTTGTCCTCACAGTGAATGCATGGCATGATGGTCATGAAAATACTTGTAATGAACACCTAAATCTGTGCCTTCATTAAAAAAAACTTTGAAGGCAGTGCTGGGTAGATTATTTACAAATAGTTACTGATTCCAAATGACATATAGTTAGTAACGTAATCTTTAAGTTGCACTTTTAGGTAATATAATCAGACTACATTTAGATGACTTTTGATCTAACTTGTTTATCACATTGATTTAAATAGGATATTCTTGTACCATATTGATATGAAAATACAACGAGAAAGCAAATATATTTCATTTGTTGTTATTAAGAGCATGAAGTGCATTAAACAATACGCTACATCAAGGTTTCCCAAACTGGGCTTTGTGAAGGAACTGAAGGGGGGTTTGTGTGTTTATTCAAAAGCTAATAACTAATGAAATCATTAAAATGTAAAATTAAAATAACAACAATTAAAAATTAAATACTTACTAAAAACTTACCTGGATGTCATGTGACCATTAACTGACTTCAAAGGACATGCAGAAGTTCGTGAATACAAATGCTGTCTTTGTGTGTATGTCTAAACTGGAAGAATTTCTGTGTAGTGGTAGGATATTTTAGAAAGAAAATTTAAAAGACTAAAAAGAATAATAAGGAAGAATTAATAAATTCTGAACCATTTGTTGCTATTGTGGCAATAGTAATTAATAACAAGTAACTGTCTGATTACAAGTATTTTAAAATCCAATCTAATTCCAAGTACTTAATTTATGGAATCTGATTACATAATTCAGAATACAAGTAATCAGTTACTACCCAGCACTGATTGTAGGTTACAAAAGATCTTGTCAAATCATTATCCGTTGAGCTATTTATCAGTTATTTAGACACCAAACTGCTGTGCAACCAAATATGTTCACATGCATGTATTGGAAAATCTGATTTATCTCGAGAAGTAGAATTATGGTGTATGCACTTGTTACTACTTTCCATTATTTTTAGTAAAAAAAAAAAAATACAGTGCATGTCATATTTTTAGGTTCAGCCAAAGCAAAAACTGATTCCTTTGTCTTTTATAACGTCTATGATTTTGAAATCTTCACGCGCAGTGTTTTGTTTTCCCATCATCTGTCCTTGTTGGTCCTGTGTGTTTTCTCTGATGAGCAGGTGAGCCCCTCTTAAAATGTTTGGACGGTAAATATCAGATATATTTGTGTCTAACCCTGTTATCAATAAAGACCTTCTACTGACACGCAGATACCATGTTATTTCAGCGGTTGCATGTTATCGGTAGAAATGGTTCTTCTCGTATCGAGACGCTTCCAAAGTGGCGTTAATCGCCAGTAGTTGTGGTCCAGTGTGACCTTGTTGCCAAGCAACCCCCGAAGGCCATCCATCATCCAGATGTCGATCCGGTTCTGCAGAAAGTGGCAATCAAACCCATTTATAGGAACATTGGGTAAACAGCAATTAGGCACCATTACGGGTCAAAACATAAGGGTTAGCTATAAAAGCATTTTTCACTAGAGGTGATATATTAAAGGTTTCAAAAATCTGCATGTGGCACGTTACCACTTCACATGTGGCCACTACAGTGTTTGTTCCTGCGGGGGGAGAAGTGTACAAGTTTCTTTAAAGACATTTTGGGTTAATAATAGATCCTGTTTTTTGCTTTTGAAGTTTGTCGACTGCCTTTTCAAAGCACTGTGCTTTGACATGATTATTCTCAATCTTTTCTGTACAGTAGTTGTAAACCTGAAATTTTCTTGCTGTATTTGCACGGCTTTTAATCTCCACACAACACAATACATGGGTGAGGGAATCTGGAGCACGCTTGACTGTTTGTTGTTGCGGATGTGGCAAAATGTTTGTGTGTCATGTGACGTTTGATGCTGGTAAATCTGTTCCTCACCATCCGACTGTAAGTCCGCCCCTAACTTTCAATATCTGTGATCATGGAGAGAAATTAGCTATTGATTTCTTTGCAGTGCACAGACAGACATGCAGTACTGTATTAGCAAAGCAAAGTTAGAGGGGAAAATGAAACACAAATTAACCCCTGACAACCTACAGCTGAATAGTGTAAGTAACTATCTCTGTCAGGAACAGTTCACACACATAGTTTATGATTATCAAAGCAGTCGTTTCTAATGTATATGAGTCAGACAGTAATATTATACGAATTTGAGGCGTGATTGCGTTATGGCTGAAATAATTTAATAAGTGTGAAATTGCACACAAAGATACATTTTAATGACCACAGGTACATGCACAAAGAAAATTCTGATCAGTATACTAATATTGGAATAATCCATAATTCCAATACACGTAAACATGTTTTCAGAATGAAAGGAGGCTCAATACTGGAAAATATACTGAAAAATGTGTTTTCTGCTGGCTTAATTTCATGTACATAAAAAATTACTGGCTCTAAATGGAGAGCTTATCTTTATTCGAAGTTGATGTATATGGAAACTATCTAAAGAAAACTGTATATTCGTCTTATGTGTCCCTCTTAAGTTGTTAACTTATTTATTTATTTTTCTTATTAACGTGGCCAAACAAAAATCCGAAGTCCAGATCTGAATCAAACGATTCATGAACCCCTTAGTTCCGATCTGAATCAAATGATTCACGACACAAGATCCGACTGGCATGCTTCGTAGTCTCAGTCTTAGACGTCATGGCCACAGACCGTTGGCTAATGCCGCGTTCCAGGCAACCTGTAACCCGTGTTTTTCCAACCTTCTACCTGTGAAAGTGCACCGGAACAGCAGTCAAACCCGTGACTTCCCACCCCATGAACTCGTACATCGATGAAAAAATGTACTCCCAGTTCTGAGCTCTGACGTCACATAGCCCGCGAAACAACAATGGCAGCCCCTACAGATAATATTGCCAACAGATGCAGTGTTTATGCAAATGGTACATGTTGAAAAATAGATTTTAGGACAATATAACGTTGCAATAAAATTAATAATCTAGCTACAATTCCTTGCGCTCAGGCAGTTTGGTGTGACTTGCCTGGAACACTACAAAAGTCGTGAGTCGTGGTTTGAAAGATTTACGGGCTCACAAAACCTGCCTGGAACACAGTATTTTATGTCTGATGTATATGGGGACACAAAAGTGGAAACACTTCAGGAGTGTCGAAGTCGTCATCCGATTGTTTGAAATCTACAGGATTTCCGGGAGAAGTGTGTTGTTCTTTAATGTTCTGTCCGGAAACAAAGATGCCGTGGCGCCAAACCCATGGTCCACTCGCCCCGAAAACGTGACGCTGAACGAAAAACGAACTGTGATTGGTTGTTTGACATGTCGGGTAAAACGGCCTCATGGGCGGGACTTTGGCCAATGAAAGCTGCCATGAATTCCAGACCTTCAGCCGTCACTGGGGCTGAAGGTCTGGCTACACGGAAAACTACATGCTTCGTAACAGCGACACAATGGTTTGATTCTGAGTTTTGAAAAGCACCCATGGCTACGTGCTTTTTAAAATCATCACAAGCAATGTCCGAAATTCGAAATGAATGGCTCTTTTCTGATTTTTGCTATAGAATCACTTGAAATTAATGATCAAATCACGAGGTTGAGTTTGAATCAATCAGGGCGTTTATTTGTTAGTGGTGCACTGTCACTGTGAGAGCAACAATATAGAGATTTAATCATAGAATTACGCGCAGTCTTCCTGCAGAAACACAAACAAAATAAGTATATGGAACTTTGTATGATTAATTAGGCCTACACTTGGCTTTTTGTTAAAAAAAAAAAAAAAAAAAAAAAAAAAAAAACTTAGCTATTTAGCTAATGTAACTTTTAAACATTTAATGTAAAAATATATATAAGAATAAAGACATTTTTGGAATATGATGTGCATGCAAACGTTATTTTAATTGAATGAATGAATGATCTAGCTTAAATGTTATTAAATATTTCTTTAAAAATTATTTTTCTTTCTTTTTTTGAGCTTTTTTTTTTTAAAATTCAGAATAAAGACTTTAATTGGACTATGATGTGTATGCAAACATGTTTTTGATTGAATTAATGGATAAAATGGCTTGAATTTTATTTAATTTTTACTTTTTTTTTTTTATTATTATTTCTTTTTTTTTATTATTCAAAATAAAAACTTAATCGGACTACTGATCTGTGCATGTAAAACATGGTCGATACTGGTAACTGAGATTCAGCTGCTCATCCCAGATTTTTCCACAATCAGACCCGTCTCCTTCATCAAACGGTGAGCTCGTGAGATCCCGCAGGCACCTTCAGCTGTAAATAGAGTCGTGCTCGTGAGGCGGGTTTCTCGGGATGGTGTCATGTCGGGCCCCTCGAGATCAGAGTCCGGAGAGATGCTGACAGACACGGAAGCGCTCCTCTGAATCTGTCAGGCCTCGTCACAAGCCCCTGAGGCACGCTGGGATTGTTCCGTGTCAGCTGCCGTGTTTTCAGGACGGAGGGAAGCTTGTAAATTGGAATCCCTTCGCCGTCCGGGTCTCGACAGCGGCGACACGGCAGATCCCCGAGCGGAGAAAACCCAGGAGCCTGATAGTCTCTCCCTTCATTCGACTGCTTCTCCAGAGATAGAAAAATGTCCATTTTATCCAAGCGTGCTGCAGGGAGAGTCAGGGAGAAATATCATCACACCGTCCTCGAGACCGCGTGCTAATGAGCGCATCGCGCGGCTAAAAACCGTTAACAGCCGCGAAATAAATAAATAAACGACCGGTGCTCTGTTTTAATTCAACAGCAGCTGCAGACGAAGATAACTTCAGCAGGACTGATCAGATAGCACTTACTGGTTATTACGCGAAACGTTTCTTTTCAAGGCGTTTGTCGATGTTTCGAGACAAACTGGGACACTTTCACGTCGTACAAGTGATCACTTTTTTTCTTTCTGTTGCATAAACTGTTAAGACTACGGGTTAGACATCAAATTTTTCTTTGAATATATAACTTTAACCCTCGTCAATTAAAAAAAAAAGGTTAATTCAGAGGACAAAAAATATATAATAAAAAATAACATTATCATTAATGTTTTTATTTACTTTATTTTGTTGTATTTGTTTGTTTGCTTGAACATAATTCCTGACAATAACTACCTAAAGTCATTTATTTTCATGCAAATTTCATGCAAATTCATTAATTTTATATTGAAAAAAAAAATTATATTTAAAAAATAACCCCACAAAAATTACATTATTTTCCTTATACTGTACTTAATGCTAAGCTTATTTATCTTAGTTATTCATTCATTCATTCTGCTTCGTCAAAACACCAGTGGTGTGTCAGAAATGCGTTTAAGCTAGGCTTAGGCTATTTGCCTATTTTATTACTAATTTATTTAAATATGTTTTTATTCGTTTGTTGTTTACTAATGATATTTATTAATTTGTTTGTGTATTTTTATAATTTTTTTATGTATTTATTTTCTCATTTGTTATTTTGTACATTAATCGCAGTATTTGCCGGTATATAGCCTACGATTATCAACAAAGAATATCATTTACCGTGTTTTACACTCTTGCCTCTGCAAGCGCTTGCTCAACAGGATCTTTGATCATTCCCAGGTGGAAAGTCGATTTTCAAAGTCCTTTCTGCTGCTTTTTTAAAGTAAGAAGTTTTAGGTAAGAAATTCTGTTTGAGTTGAACGGGGCGGGGCTTAGTGCTGTCAGTCAAACCTGCAGCCACTCGGATTCCTCTGAAGCGTAGCTCACTGAACCTGAGCGTATGCTGACATCATCACTGAACATAATGGCAGTGCGCGCGGCAGTTAATAGCGAGCAGACGCAGTAATATCAGCTCCCGCAGCTCGTAGCATCTGTCGCTGGGGGTTTTCTCTCTGATAGTAAATTGGTCATTTAGGAGCCAGCTGGAATCAGACCACTGCATGCTGGGACTCCTCTGGCAGAGCGCCACGTCCAGCGAGAGGCCGCCGGAGCACACTGGGCACGAATCCTTCCCCGACATTGTGCTTCTGTGCTCGCTGAGGTCCGACACTTGAGAAGTTACAGTGACAACACAACGATTCACGACCACGAACAGTCTTTTAGAGGAGTGGATGGGTTTTCAATGTTTAGCTGACACTATATATATATATATATATATATATATATATATATAGATATATATATATATATATATATATATATATACATATATATACTTTTTTCTATTAAGCTACAATATTATGTTGTTTTTACCCATAATATTTATTAATTTGCTTTTTTAGTATTTAATTTATAGTCAATTTTTTTTTTTTTTTTTTTTTTTTTTGCTTTTTTATTGTGATTTATTTTAATAAAATTTGCTTATTTTAGTTTTATTTATTTAGGTATTTAGTTGTTGTTTTTTATTCTAATATTAATTTTAATCACATTTTTATTCATGTATTTATTTACCCATTTATTTTTTATTTACCCATTTATTTACCCATTAAATTTTTATTTATTTTGTCCTATTTTATGTATTTTTATGTATATATTTATTTGAACATTTATGTGTTTTATTTTATTCTATTTTTATTTAATTGAATCTATGTTTATATTTATTTATTTATTTACTTGGTATTTACGTTTTTATTTTTAGTGAGTTTTTATGTATTTGATATACATAATTCATTTACTCATTTATTTGCTTTGTTCTATTTTTAATCAAATTTTTATTTATGTGTTTATATATTTGCTCATCAGAATTGTTTTATTCTAAGTTTGTATTTATTTTAATCAAATGTTTATATTAATCTAATGTTTATTTTAATTTTTTATTAATTAATTAATTAATTAATTTGTTTGTTTGACTCTTCTCTTTAAAACTTTCCCTGCCACCCCAGATTCAAAACCCCTGATCTAGCACATATGGTTGTTTTGGTGTCTCAATGCCGCTCTGTTGAAATATAATCATTTGTTCACACCAAAATGGCATTTAAAAGCTCGTTCGACTTTCATTACATGGAAAAGAGCAAACCATAATATTCTTTTAATCGTGTTTTCACAGAAGTAAAAATAAGTCAAATGGATTTGGAATGACACAAGGGTGAATTAAATGTTGAATAAAGCTGCATTTTGGTCTGAAACCGCTCCTTTTAAACTGCATGTGATTCCTCTGAGCCACACACCATTGCGTTGGGACTCAAACTCGACTCCATGCATGAATTCTTGATCAAACGCAGCAGGCACCGGGAGTGTTTTTGTTTTTTTTGGACTCCGTCCCCAACACTGAGCACCTAAACCCACAGATTCAGCCCCATCAGCAGATCGGGGCCGAAAGGGAGATGCTGCTGCCAAGAAATTTGACTTTTTAGAGAGAAACACAGCAGTACATGAATGTAATCTACTGTGGAAAAATGTTTGGATGGAGGAATCGAACTGCGTGACACATGACTTGAAATTTGAAAGCATTTTATCAGCATCATCATGCATTAAAACTGCATTAGCCGACTTGTTTTCTTGGCAGATTAGTAAACCATAATTCAGTAATCATATTCAAACTCTGGGTTTCATTAGGAAAAAGTAACTACAAACACACTGAATATTGATGTTCACATCAGTGAAACAGGTGGGTGAGTGATCTTTCATCTCTATTTATGCAGTCTCATTTGCACCACACTTTTGGTCAATTGCACAAAAGCGAAAGTATTTTGATCTGTGTTTTGAGCAGCATTCAGTGTTTTACCTGCTGGAGGACAGAAGATACCTCATCCCACCTCTCGGATGCCCCTCTGACCCTCCTAAAGGATGGAGTCCAGGAGTGATTTAAGCAGGGACACTGGTGACGATCAGGTCCTGCTGTACGTGTGGGGACGAGGATTTGTGACCCCAGTGCTTCTTATATAACACTTATAAGATTTAATGACGTCACTTTTTGTGCATGAAGCAGGTGATAAATCCTCTAGCTTTATTATCTCCCTTTATTTACTAGTTAGTAGTGGTCAAGGCAATTCTGATTCTTTTCTCTCAAGAATGACACTTGGATGGAGATCCTTTTACAATCTCTTGCTATTAAAAATGAGAATGACCTTTCCTTCCAGGTTGTGCCCCTAATATCCATGAAAACATGATTTTAATTAAGACTTGATGGCCAACTACAAGAACAGGTACATCACAAACACCACAAACACACACAACACACACACACACACACACACACACACAAAACTGCTGACACACACACACACACACACAAAACTACAGTGAACTCTATATCGTGGGATATATAGAATTAGAGTTTTGATATATTTATGGTAGGAAATTTACAAAAATTCTCATGGAACATGATCTTTATTTAATATCCTAATGATATTTGACCTAAAAGAAAAATCTATAATTGTGACCCATCCAAGGTATCTGTGTCCATTGCTACAATATATCTGTGCTACTGATGACTGCCTTTGTGCTGCAGTGGACCCATCTTACCTGAAATGTCTAAAGTAACACTGGCCTGACACACAAATACTAAGGATCTCTTTTTATTTCACGAAATGACCCTTCAATTTTGGTTTTTTGGAGTTTTCCTACAAACGTTTCTTTAATATTTATGAAACACTTTGCGACCGAATCTAATGCAGCTTTTCGCCATTATTGATTGGCGTTTGGGCACACTGGAGGTGTTTTTCAACAGAGGTGTCTCCTGAAACACTTTCACCGCAACGCACTTTCACCTCGATATTCATATTTTGCAATACTTCAAAACATACAGGAACAGACCAGGCACTACGGATTCGGCGAAGGAAGTCATCCGCTGGTTGAGTGAAGTTTACGGGACGAGGACGCGTGGGATGAGAGATGGGAGATAGATGAATGATGTTTCAGGTAGAGGAGAAGTCATAGAAAGCTGTTTAATTTAGCGCACTCGCTGATCACCTCGTAAGGGGCAGTTAGCGGAGCGCTGGGGAAATGAAAGAGTCCACGACATCCATAATGGAAATGGAGATATTTTATTCCCCATCAGAACAAGAACAAGCCATATAATAATTTAAAATCTAGACGGAAAAAACAGACCCCCAAAAACGTAATCGAAAAACGCTCGCGCCCCACGTGCGGTGAAAACCACCCAACAAAATAGCATCGACTTCCATAACCAGGCAAAGAGACATACGATAAGATTTACTACTAGCTACACTTCTACATCCTGTGATCGTTGACGAGATCACCAAAATGAGCGAATGTTTTATTCTTTAACACATCCAGTGTGGTCATGCCGGCATGTGTGTGGTCGTGTTTCGATGGGCTTATAGGTTCTCGTTTGTGCAGAGATGGCCTCCTCAGGTACGCTTGGCGTCTGTCTTGATATTATACACGATTCATATTGCATTATTTGGGGAAGGTTGTGGAGGGACGGTCGCCGTGAGACTGTACAAGGCGCTGTTAGCGGCGAGTGCCGGACCACTAAAGCACACATGGGATCCACTGAACAAACAGATGTGTCCGTTCTGGCGGAAGAGGAGCGAGAGAGAGAAAAAATACATCACACACTGGAAATACAATTATAGGAATATATATACCCATAATAAATCAATGTTTGTGTATTTGATCAAACAGTGAACTTATTGTGTACACATATATTTACACGAGCACCATCTGCATACGACAAATGGGACTGACACACCACGGACCTGAAAGAGATGGGAATTTTGTAATATTACCGTTTTATTTTTGTCTGCATCTAAGTTAGTTTTAGTGCATTACAGTTTTTAATTTGATTGCATTGGATTGCACACTGCACTATTTTTAACTTATTTCACTTGCAAGTGGATTTTTTTATTTTATTGCAGCTGCATTACATTTTGATTTTCTTGCTTTTTTGATTTTCTATGCTTTGCATTGCACTGCATTTTTTTTATTTACCTTTCTGCACTGCAATTTTTATATTTAATTGCATTATTTTGCATTACATTTTTTTCATTTACTCCATTGCCTAAAAAATTTGCATTGCATTGCATTTGATCACCACAATGAATTATGACTAATTTAATTATCTGATCTAATTAAAAATAATGGATATAAATAAAATGTAAATAATCAGGTATTTTAAAAAATATATATTTTTAAAAAGGTATTGTTGTATCTTATTCTTATTCTTATTTTAATTTTTTTTACTGAAATTCAGCAAACTGGCATTTGTAAGCTTTTTCATAATTTCAATGATTTTTCCAGGCCTGGCAATTACAATTATGTTATCCAAATAAATGTATGCTAAATTATGTATTATTATTTCTTATTCTTTTTGTGCCAAATTATTTCTAAATACATGTAAATAATTAATTTCACAATATGAACATTTGCCAAAAAACTAAACTCAACAAATAAATCAACCACTTGAATCATATCTTTGCCTTACCGTTTGTTTGTTTGTTTTCCTGTAAATTTTTTTTTTGTCTGTTTGTGTATTTGATGCTCTCTGGGGTGTGTGTTGGTGTGTTGTGATCACACTTGCACTGGCAAGTGTGGCAGTCGTTGCGTGTTTGACCCAGGACGGAGCCGCTGAAGCGTGTTGCTATCCGTTGCTCGTCCTCGCCGGTCTTGGTGATGGCGTTGCGGACGGTGTGAGCCTGGCCGGGTCCGAGACGCAGCGTGGGCAGCACTCACCCTCGGGCACCCAGCTTGAAGTCACCAGTCCCGCCCCGGCGGGCAGGCCCAGCGGCCAGCAGTCCACCCCATCACCCTGCTTGAAGACCGGACCCAAAACAGAGACAAACCGCTGCGAACACATCACTTGCAGCTTAATGCACAAAGTTTTCTCAGCTGGCTAACTGAAGCGTTGTAGCTGTGTCAAACCCCACACCGCACTGCATAAACACTAGCCCTCAGAAGTTTAGGGGTTGGGGGTTTAAGATTTTGTTTTTGTTTTTGACAATATTTTTGTCTCTTCTGCTCTGCATTTATTTGATCAAAAATACTGTAAAAATAGTAAAATATTATTAGAATGTAAAATAACTGTTTTCTATGTGGAGCTCTGTTAAACTGTAATTTATTTCTATGCTGTGCAGCTTGTATTTTCAGCATCAGTTACTCCGTTTTCAGTGTAACATGATCTTCCGAAGAAATCATTCTAATATACTGCTTTGCTGCTCAAAAGACCATCTGATTAGTAGCCATGTTTGAAAACCCTTGCGCTTCACACTATTTTTGTGGAAACTGTGATGCATTTTATTTTTTCAGGATTCAGCAGGTTTAATTGAAAGTCAAAAAAAAAATCTTTTACTCAGACCCCTCAAGATTTGGTGTCATTATGAATGCGTTTGTTACTGACACTTTGAAACCATTTAACGCATCCTTGCTGAATAAAACGAAACTTTTGGTTTTGGCTAGGAGGGCTACAGCTAAAACACCAAAGCTAACAATAAATTTACTTTTCTTAGATTGTGTTTTATTCATGTCTCCACCTACCCTGACACTAAACCTCCCTTTTACACTTTAATGCAAAAAACAGTTAATTATGTGTTGTATATTCTGTGACAAAAATTACACTGCATTGATGTGCGCAAGCCCACGTAGATGCATCTGTCTACATTGCTAGCAGGAACCTAAAACTTTTATCAGTAGTGCATGTGTGCATTTCTATTTTTACTTTAAACAGCCTTTGGTTTGCGCTACGTAAGTCAGTGGCCAATGATATTTCTAAAATGTATATATGCTACTTTTTATTCTCCCCAGAAATACGTATTTATCCATTAAAAATGCCTTTTTTTTTTTTTGTACATGTTATTGTTTTCTTAAACTTTTTTTAAAAACACCAAATTAAATAAAACAACTTTAAATCTTCTTTTAATTTGCCCTTTTTAAAAAGAGATTTCTTTTATATAAATGTTTTGTTTGACTTGATTAACTTGATGAATTGATTTTTCATTTTATTTTTAAGTGGCACTCCTGGTCCTCCATACCACTCGTCTTAATAGTGTTATACATGTGTGTGCCGCTTGTAGCGGTTACTTGTGGGAAGGATGGGGTGCTTTTATTTCACCGAGGGCTTCTTCCACACACTGTTTTTGCTTTTTGTGTCTTTTTAGTGTTTTCCCCTTTTTTTCTTTCATTTTGTTTTTTTTTTGTAACTTTTTATATTTTTTGTCTCTTGTTTTTTTTTCCCCTGATGAATGCAGATCTGCTCGAGCGTCTGCTGAGCGTTTAGGCTGGAGGAGGAGGAGAGCTGCTATCCAGAGCGGACTTTATTTTGCTGCTTTTGATTATTATTGATTTTGAGACGGGTTGTTTAAAGATGTCAGGAAAGATACGAGGGGGTCATTTTTACAAGCACAGATTGGAACTGTATACAGTTATTGGTGCAGTGGTGCTCAAAAATGATTTTCTGAAGTTTTTGTAAATGATTATTGAGCTGGGTTTTTTTTTAAAAAGAAAATATAATTTTCAGTCTTTCTAAAAGGTTGCATTAAATTCAATGTACAATTCAATTTTTTTGCAATTATTTTTGAAATACTAGCAATTATGCAGCACAGTAACTTTCCTAGCTTATTTAATTTATTTTTAATATAAAAATTGTTTTTTATATATGGAATATCAATATTAATAAAATATTTTGAATATAATACGTGTGTGTGTGTGTGTAGTGCGTGTGTGTGTTGTGTTTCTGTGTGTGTGAGTGAGTGACTGTGAGTGTTGTGTTGTGTTTTGCTGTGTGTGCACGTGCGTGTGAGTGTGTGTGTATTGTTTCTCGTCTGTGTGTGTGTCGTGTTTTGGTTTTGCTGTTTGTGTTGTGCTGTGTGAGTTGTGTTGTGTGTGCGTGGTGAAGTGTGTATGTGTGTGTGTGCACATGCGTGTGCGTTTGGTTTCGTGCGAGGGTGTGAGTGTGTGTGATTTTGTTTTTTTTTGTGCTCATGCGTGGGTGTGTTTTTGTTTCTGTTGTGTGTGTGTTAGTGTGTGTGTGTTTGTTTCTGTGTGTGTGTAAGTAAGTGTTTTGTTTCTTTGTGTTTGTGTGTGTGTGTGTAGTGGTGTGTTTATGTTGTGTTGTTTTTCTTTTTGTGTTTTGTTTTGTTTTGTACTTTTTTTTTTTGTTTTTGTTTTTTGTGTGTTTTTTTGGTTTATCTTGTTTTTTTTTTGTGTTGTGTTTTCTCATTGTGTTTTTGATTTTGTGTTGTATGTATTGTTTTCTGTTTTTTTTGTTTTTTTTGTTTTTGTTTTTTTTTTGTTTTTTGTTTTTGTGTGTTTTTTTGTTGTGTTTGTGTTTGTTTTTTATGGTTTTTTGTTTTTTTTGTGTTGGTGTTTGTGTTTTTTTGTATTTTTCTCTGTGATTGTGTGTTGTGTGTGTTGTATGTTTTGTTTTTTTATTTTGTTGTGTATTCGTTTTGATGTGTTTTCTTTGTTTGTTTTGTGTATCTCCTCTGTTTTTTTGTTTTAGTTTTTGTTTTTTGGTGTTTTTGTTTTTTATCTCGTGTGGTGTGTGTTTTGTGGTGTGTTTTTTTGTTTTTTAGTTTTTGTGTGTTTTTTGTTTTTTGTTTTCTCTCTTTTTTAATTTGTGTGTTTTTGTGTTTTGTTTTTTTCTCCTCTGTGTTTTTTTGTATTGTGTTTTGAGGTTTTATTTGTTTTTTGGTGTATCTCTTTGTGTTGTGTGTTGTTTTTTTTTTTTTTTGTGTGTTGTGTGTTTTGTGTATTTTCTTTGTGATTTGTATTTTTTTAATTTTTGTTTTTTTTATGTTTTGTTTACTTTTTCTTGTCTTTTGTTTTGTTTTGTGTTTTGTTTTTTTTTTTTTTTGTTGTTTGTTTTTGTTTGTGTGTTTTTTTTTTGTTTGTGTGTTTTTTTTTGTTTTTGTTGTTTTTTTGTGTGTTGTGTGTGTTTTGTTTGTGTGTGTTTTTTGTTTCTTTGTTTTTTTTTGTTTGTGTGTTTTGTTCTATTAAATTTTTTAATTGTTTATGTTTTTTTTTTTTTTTTTTTTTGTTTTTGTTATGTTTGTTTTTGTGGGTGTGTTTTTTGTGTGTTTTTTGATTCTGTTTTTTGTGTGTGTGGTGTCCTTATTGTTTTGTGTTTTTTTTTGTTTATTTGTATTTGTATCTTTTGTGTTTGTTTTTGTTTTGTATCTCTCTTGTGTATTTTTGTTTTTGTTTGTGTGTTTTTTTGTTATATTTTCTCCTGTTTTTTTGTTTGTTTTGTTTGTTTTTGTTTTTTTTTGTATTTTTGTGTTTGTTTTTTGTTTTTTTTTTTGTTTTTTTTATGTTTTTTTTTGTGTTTTTTTTGTGTTTTGTTTCTTTTTTTGTGTTTTTTTGTGTGTGTGTGTTTTGTTTTTTTGTTTTTGTTTTTGTGTTTTTTGTGTTGTTTTTTTTTGTGTTTGTTTTGTTTGTGTATTTTTTGGGTATCTCTCTGTTTTTTTATTTTTTATTTTGTATTTGTGTGTTTGTTGTTTTTTTTTTTGTGTGTTTTTTGTTGTTTTTTTGTTGTTTGTGCTCTCAACAGACCACCTTTTTGTTTTTTTTTTGTGGTCGTTTCCAGGTTTTTTCCGCTGGAGTAGCGTATTTTTTTTTCGTTTTCTGTTTTTGACACTTTTTGTTTTTTTTTTCGGGTCCCACTTGTTGTTTGACAGTTTTTTTTATTGTTTGGTTTTTTTTTCTTTTATTTTTTTTTGTTTTTTGTGTCACTGGTTGGTTTTTTTTGTTTTTGTTTTGTGTGCAACAGCAAAGGTTTTTTTACAGCCCCGATTTTGTGTTTTTGTTTTTACATTGCAGGACAGATTTTTTAACCTCAGGCACTAAAATAACTGTTTGTACAGTAACTTTTTTTTTTTGTTTTTTAAATAAACTGATGGTTAAATTTGTTACATTTTTAAACCATACATTTGTTGTTTTAAATAGTTTTTTTAGGTGTTTTTTACAGTTTTTTTAAAACCCCGGTTTTTTTTTTTGTTTTTTGGTCATTTTTTTATTTAATGTTTTTTTGTTTTTTTTTTTTTTTTTTACATTTTTATCATTTGTTTTTTTGTTTTTATTTTTTTGTATTTTTTTAAAAATATTTTTGTGTGGTTTTTTTGTTGTAAAGATACATTTAGTTTGTTTTTTTTTTATGTTTTTTGTTTTTGTTGTTTTTTGTTTTTTTTAATTGTTTTAAAATATCTGTTTGGTTTTTTTTTTATGTGTTTTTTACAAATTTTTTTTTTTTTGTGTAAAACCTTTTTTTATTTTTAATTTTTTCATATTTTGTGTTTTTGTTTTTTTGTTTTGTTTGTTTTTTGTTTTTTTTTTTTTTGTTTTTTTTGTTTTTTTATTTAATTTAAAGTTTTGTTTTAAACTTTTCATTTAATATTTTTTGTACTGCCCTGCAATCTTCCTGGAACTGTTTTTTTTTTTGTTTTTTTTTACTACAAACTGAACAGTCCACTTTTTTTTTTTTTTTTTTTGTTTTTTTTGTTTTAATTTTGCTTTTGTTAAGCCTTTTCGTCTTTTCTGCATTTTTTCTTTTTTTTTTTAATTTGAGATTTTTTTTTTTATTTTTTTTCATATCAAGAAGAAACTTGTGTTTTTTTGTTATTTTTTTTTGTTATTTGTTTTTTGTTCAGCTTTTTTGTCAGCCTGTTTATTTGTGATTTTGTTTATTTTTTTTTTTTTTTGTTCCTTTATTTGTTATTTTGTCTTTTTTTAGCGGTTTGTTTTCGTGTTTTTTATTTTTTTATGTCTTTTTTTTTTTTTTGTGTGTTGCTCTCCCCTTTCCACAATTTTTTTAGGCACTTTTGTCGTTTTTTTTTGTTTTTTTTTTATGTTGTTTTTTTTTTTTGTGTTTTTTTTTTTTTTTTGTTTTGATTTTTTTTTTTGTTTTGTTTTTTGTTTCTTTTTTTTTTTTTTTTATTTTTTTTTTTTTCTTTTTAATTTTTTTTTTTTAGTTATGTTGTTTTTTTTGTTCTTTTAGTTTTTGATTTTCTTTTTTGTTGTTTTGTTTTTTTATTTTTTTTTGTTTTGAGTTTTTTTTTTTTTTTTTGTTTTGTATGTTTTTTTTTGTTGGGTTTTTTTGTTTGTGGGTTGTGTTTGTTGTTTATTCGTTTTTTTTGGTTTTTTTGTTGTGTTTTCTTAATGTGGTTTTGTTTTGTGGTGATTTGTTTGGTTTTTTTGGTGGGGTTGGGGTTTGTGTTGGGTTTGGGGATTTTGTTTGGTTTAGTTAATTGGTGTTTTGTGGTTGTATTCTGTTGTGTTTTTGTTTTTTAATACTTTTACACTATTGTTTTAGTTTTTTTATAATTGTTTTTTTTTGTGTTTTTTTTGTTTTTTGTTTTTTTTTTTTTTTAGGTTTTTGTGTGTTTTTTTTTTTTTTTAAGTTTGGGGGGTGTGTGTAAAATTGTTTTTGGTTATGGTAAATTGAAAGGGGTTTTATTGTGTTGTGGTTGTTTGTTTTATCCTTATATCTATTGTCTTTTTTTTTGTTTTTTTTTTTTTGTTGGTTGTATATTTTGTTGTTATTTGCATGTGTGTTTGTTCTTGCATCTAATGGAATTAGAATTGCGCTTCATTTGGGTTTGTTTGTGGGGAATGTTTTGATGGATAGGTTATTAGGAGGCCTGGGAGATTATTTTGGATCTTTTTTTGGGGGGTTTGGGTTGTGTTGTGGTTAGGGCGGTGGGTCTTGGTTTTTTGCGCTTTTTTGTTGGGGTATTGTTATTTTTACAATGGCGCTCCTTCCTCTAGCGTGTTTGTTGAGGAGTGTAGTTGGGAGTTCATTTTATATGTTTTTGGACCGTTAGGTTTTAATGGGGGGGCCGGTTCTTGGGGGGAGGGCGGGGGAGGGGGGGAGGTGTGTTTTGATTTGGTTTAGTGAGGGGTGGGTTTTTGGATTTTTTGGGGGTTTCTTTCTTTAGTTTTTTTGGATGGGAGTGGTGGGGGGTTTTATTTCTTGGGGGGAGGTTTTTTGGGAGTTTTTTTTTTGGTGCGGGGGGGGAAAACAAAAAACTAGGTTGTTATTTGTTTTTGGTGGGGGATTGGGTATATGTGGGGGGGGTGGGGGGGGTTTTGTTTTTTGTTCCTGGAAGGTTGTTTGTGTTTGGGGTGGGTGTTGGGGGGATGGGGGGTTTGTGGGTGGGCTTGTGGTGTGGGGGAGTTTTTTTGTGTGTGTGGTGTGTGGTTGGTTGTGGTGTGTCCTTTGGTTCCCTTCTTTTTTGATGTTGGGGTTTTGTTGTGTTTGTTTTGAGCTTGACGGAGTGCTGTTTGCACAATTTTTTGGGCTTTTGTTCTTTTTTGATCATTGACCTCGCTCCTCGACCTTGTTTTTTTTTTCTTTTGGCGTTGTGGTGGTGATTTTTGGTGGGAAGGGGGTTTCTTGGGATTTTTTTTTTTTTTTTGTTTTTTGACAGGGGGTGTGGGGGGTTTTTGGCTGGAGGCTGGGGGGGATCTGAGGAGCGTGTTTTTGACCTTGGGGGGGAGTGACGCAGTGGTGGGTTGGCGTTTTTTGTCCGTGGGGGCGGCAGGGGGGGGGGTCGTAGGGGTCCGGGGTTTTTGGGGGGGGGGATGGTTGTTTGGGGGGTTGAGGGGGGTGTTCTGCACTCGTCTTTGTCTGTAGGATGCGGGGGGTTTTTATGGTCGCGGGTGGGGGGAGGGTTTCCGTGTTTTTGCGTGAGAATTTTGTTTTTTTTTTTTTGTTTTGGGTTTTTTTTGTGTTGGTTTGGTTTTGGTTAAAACTTTTCGGGTCCGGGGGAGGTGTCGGTTTTGCGGGTGGGGGTGGGGTGGCCGGTGGGTGGGTAGGGGGGGTTTGTTGTTCCGGCGGCCTGGGTCGGTTTTTTGGGTACTCCTCTTTTGATTTTGGAGTTTGTTTTGTTATTTTTTTAAAGAGGTGTTGCTTTTTGTTTTGTTTTTATTTGAAAGAGTTGGGGAGTGCTGTGGGTCGGCCAGCGTGTCGTGGGGCCTTTTTTTTTTTTCTTTTATTTGGGGTGTCTTGTCGTTCTTATTGTGTTGTGAGTGTTTTTTTTTTGGGTAAAAGGTTACTTTTCTGTTTGGACGGGTTGTTCTGGAGTGCGTGGTCTTTTGGGTTTTGGGTAAGTGTTCTGTTGTTTTTTTTTCTTTTTTTTGTTGGGGCTGGGTGTTTTTTCTTTTTGGTTTTTTTTGGTTTTTTTTGTTTGCTCTTTTTGTTTTAGGTTTTTTTTGTTTGTGGAAGGGGTAGAGGGAGAGTAAAGTTTTTTTCCTTTTTTTGGAGGGTAGAAGGGAGAGGAAAGTGTTGAGTTTCCAGGGTTAGTAGGGGTTGAACAGAAAGAACGAGATGAGGAGGGTCGTCGAGCTTTGTGTTTAGTATGTTAGGTAGGAGAGCTTACAACTTCATTTTTGGAAACAGGTGTGGGTGTTGCTGTTTCTTCAGGGCGAGTGGAGGGGTGTTTGTGTGGGATGTTGTGGTGTTGGTGCGTGTTGAAAAAGAGGTTAAGGCGGGATTTAAAAGAAAAAAAGATAACGCATAAGATAAAAGTGGACACGGGGGGAAGACAGTTTGGTTTTTTTTTGCGGGGCAGCGGCTTCGGGGACGGGGGATGGAGGTTGGGTGCCTTGCAGCGGCGCGGTTTGTTGTGTTTGGGCTGGTTTTTATGGTGGGGGGTCTGTGACTCTTTTCCGCCCGTGTTGTTTTTCATTTTGTTGTGTTTATGTGGATTGTGTTGTTTTGGTTGTGGTTTTGGTGTTAATATAGTAGATACTGCGTTTGAAATTTAGAGTTTGTTTTTTTGTTTGTGTGAGTTCGGGAGGGGGCGCGGCTTGTTTTCTTGATAGTCGGGTGGTTAGTATGCTGTTTTTGGGATTTGTTGGTGGTGGAAGGGTGGTGAGGATTTATTCGGGTGTGTGATTGAGTTTATTATAGATGGTTTCTGGTGTAGGTCATAGTGCGTGGTTGTAGTATATTATAGGTGGAAAATTATTTTTATTTTGAATATGGCTGTTCATTGGTATTTTGGGGGTATGTTTGTTTGGGATGTCTTGGATGCTTAATATTTGGTATTTCTAAATAGAGGTGGGGAGATAACAATGGGCTTTTTGTGTTTGTATGGCTGTAGCAGTTTGGTTTTCTTTTGTGTTTGTTGGCTTTTTTTTTTTCTTTTGTACTGGTTCGTTTTGGTTTTTTGTTTCTTTTTTGATTCAACTGTTTTTGTTTTGTTTTTTTGTGTTATTTTTGTAGGTTTGTTTTTTTGGGGTTTGTTGTTTATGTGGTTGGTGTTGTTTTTGTTGTGTTTTTTTTTTTTGTTGGAATTTCATTTTTGTTTGTGTAAATTTTTTATGTTTGGTTGTTCATTGTTTGTGGTTTTTCGTTTGGTTTTTTTTGATGGTTTGGGTTTTTTATGTGTTTGTTTGTATTTGGTTTGTTTTTTTTTTTTTTTTTTTTAGAGTTTCATTTGGTGTTTTGTGGTTGGTTTTGGTTTTTTCTCTTGGGTAGTGGGGGGGGTTGGGTTCTGTGTTTCTTTTGGTTTTTTTATTTGTTTTTGCTGTTTGTTTTTTGTTGTCTTTGTCGGTGTTTGTTGTTGTTGCCCAGTACGGGTGGCAACGCTTATTTTTTGTTGGTTGTTTTGATTTGGATTTTTGTCTTCTTTTTAAGTTTTGTTTAGTTTGGTTTTTGTGTTCTGTTTTTTTTTTCATGTTTTGTTTGTTTGTTATTGTTTTTTTGTGTCTTGTTTTTTTTTCTTTTTTCGATTTGTTTTTTTTGTTTTTTTTTTTTTTTTTATTTTTTATTTTATTTGTCTATTTTGTTTGTTTTTTTTTTGGTTGTTTGTTTGTTTTTTTTTTGTTTTTTTTTTGTTTTTTTTTGTTTTTTCTTTTTGTTTTTTGGTTGTTTTTTGTCTTTTTTTTTTTTCTGTTGGTTTGGTTTCTTTAGCTTCTATTTCTTTTTCTTTTGGCTTTTTTTTTTTTTGTTTTATTTTTTTGGTTTTTTGTGTTGGGCTTGTTTTTTTTTTTTTTGTTTTGTTTTTTGTTTGGCTTTTATTTTTTGTTTTGTTGCGGTTTTTGTTTTGTGTTTTTTTGTTTTTTTTTCTTTTGGTTTTTTTTGTTGTTTTTTGTTTATTGGTATCTTTTTTTTCTTTTGGGTTCTTTTTTTTTGTTTGTTGATGGTTGGTTTTTTTTTGATTATCTTTTTATTTAACCTGTGTCTGTCGATTTTTTTTTGTTCTTGTTTTGTTTTTTGTTTGTGATAATTGGTTGTATGTTGAGACTTTTGTTTTTTTGATTGTTGTTTGTTTGTGTTATCATTTGTATGAGTCATTTTCTTTGCTTTGGTAATATTTTGTTTTTTGTTTTTGTTTTTGTATGTGGTTGTTTCTTTTTTACTTTTGTTTTTTGTTGTTTTACTTTTTTTTTTTTTATTTGTGTTTTTGTTTTTTTTTGTATTTGTTTTGATTTCTTTGGTTTGTTTTTCCTGGTGGTTTGGTTTTTTTTTTGCGGTTTTTTTTTTTATATGTGTGGTTTTTTTTTGACTTGCTTTTCGTTTTGATTGTTTTGCTTTTTTTGTCATTTTTTTTTTGTTGTTGTTTGTTTTTTTTTTATTTTTTTTTTTGTTGATTTTTTTTGGTGGTTTTTTTTGTGTTTTTGTGTGGGGCAAAGGTGTGTGTGTGTGAAGTGAGGAGTGTGTGTGTGTGTGTGTGTGTGTGTGAGTGTGTGTTTGTGTGTATGTGTGAGTGTAAAAGTGGAGTGTGTTTCTGTGCATGCTGCAAAGTGGCAGGCGTAGGTGTGTGTGAGTGAGTGTAGTGTGTGTGTGTTCGGACAAGCTGTGGCCTTTTTACAGGACTCTCCATTGAGGATCGGTAGAACACCTCAGGTTATCAAGTGATAACCGTCCACGACACTCACAGTGATGATACGCAGCCAGGTGTAAGTTCACACAGGTGGCATGTGTGTCACACTGAACCAAACCCTCCGAAAGCACTCGCTCATGCCTGAAAAACACACACACACACACACACACAGTATCATCTGTGCCCAAACCTCAGCTGACTTCATGAACAGCATTTTAAGGCATCAGAAAGCACCTTGTAAGGCAGCAGCAACATTGCACTGAGATTCAGACCAGTGCTGATAAAAACATCACAATAATCCACATCACCCAGTCCATCAACTAACAATGCTTCTTTCAAAGATGTTTTTAACTAAAAATACAAGTCTATAATGGACTCTTATATTCTGACGCACCATCTCACTTCCAGTTCAAGTCCAAATCTGATTTCAAACATTTCAATAAGTCGTGCAGCTTGATACTTATTGGATGAGAAACACAGTGACTTATTTGGGTCTGTTTGTGTTTCAGAATCTTCTCTCCCGGCCAGTAACAGCAGTGAATTCAGGTTGTATATCTCAGTTTGTGGTTGGATGTTTAGTTTGCATCACAGACGCTTCATATTTCATGTTCATTCCCTGTGATCTCAATATCTCAGATTATGTTGTTGTTTCTGGGTGTTATGATGACAGAAGAGCTCGTCATGATGGGATATGATTGATGGTCAACGATCAACACACATCAAAAAATCTTTGTGTCTCTCACAAAACAGAGTTTGTTCAACTAACAGACCCCATCAGAGAAAGATGAAATATCTGGGTCATATTTCACCCCAAAAATTGATTTTTTAAAATAATGTAATGCTATATGAACAATATTTTACTAAACAATTATATAATAATATTATTTATAATGTTATTTATTTTGTATTGTATATTTAATATTATATATTGACATGCATTTACATTTACATATATCAAGTGAAAAGTTCAAGGTAAGGAAATTTTATTTAATTAAAATTTTTAATTAAAAATGTTTTTGCTTTGTTTTCTATTTTCAATCATTTTAAAACAAGTATGTGATTCATGATAATAATATAAATGTATTATAATTCGATAAATTATTTATATTTTATATGTATATTTTTAAAACTAAAGAATTCATGCATTACGGTAGTATTTGTTGTATTGCTTTCATGCTCATTTTAATTTAAAAAATTACAGTAATTTTAACTGTAATATATTAAGACATCATTGTATTACAGTAATGCGAATCTAATGAGAATTATCAGTGAGAATAATGAAAATTACAGAACAATTCAGAAGCAAAACATCCTCCCAGACACAGTAATGAGAGATTTGGTGGAGAATGCAGGCAAAACAATAATGCTCCTAAAAATAGACTTTTCATTTCTTTTATGCAGAATCATTCTTCTTTTGTTTCTTATGATTGTGGGGTGAAATATGATCTGGACGTGTTTTCATTCACACACAGACTGTGTTTGGTCCAAACAGCAATCCCGTCTTCAGACAAATGGCTTTTGCAATTCAGACATAATGAGTGGAATGATATTAAATTAGACGGCGAGCGACATTAAAGCCATTATTACTCAGACGCTGGTGGAGAGAGATTTTCTCAATCATTAAACACTCACAGGAGAGACGAGCCTCTGCTCTGATTAAAGCTGATCTCAGATAGTTATGAAAACCACTCTTCATCGGCGGCCAATCACAGCGTGACCTCGCCGGGTCAGGTGACCGCCAGGAGCTTAAGTGGGTTTCTGGCAGTTTTCAGAGAGCAGACTGAAGGATGAATAGATCAAACTGATATTGCTTAAAGGTGACCCACATCTTCTGACTGTTCTTGTGTTTGGTGAAGTTGATTAATATCAGAGATGGAAACAGGAATCTTGTTAAATAATGAATGAGAGAAATTCTGGTTGTTTTTTCACTGAATTGGGAAGCTAGTCTTGTAGAATAGTTTAAAGTCATTATCAATTTGTGCATCTAATATAGCTTCCTCAAAATCAATGACACCTATGTGACCAATGACAGATGTGGCATACAGCTTCTTATGCATATATAATTTTTATTATATGCACATTATAAATATATGCATTATGCCATAGAATGACAGATGGGGTGATAATAGTTTAAATGCATGCATATATAATTTTATTATATGCACATATTATTTGCATTTTGCCATAGACATTACATTATAATGTCATAAAATTTTTATACAATATTATTTTATTTAAGGTTATTTTATCATATTTTTATATACTTTTATTACATTTTTGTAATACATTTGCACAGTGAACAAGTGAACACACACACACACATATATAATTTAAAAAATATATATATATTAAGAAAAATAAATACTTAATATATATGAAATACTTTAACAAATGTTTTAACAAAGAATATCTATATTAAAAGTATTTTAAACTATTTTATAATGTAATACTATTATCAATATTATATTATATATAATGTTATAATATAAAAAATCTATGAGGAAAAATATATATTTAATTATGAAATACTTTAACAAATGTTTTAATAAAGAATAGTTGTATAAATAATATAAATATAATATAATACTATTTATTATTAATATTATATTATGTAGAATGATGTTATATATTAAAATGTTATTTAAATGTAAATATATTTGCACGTGATCAAGCAAAAAAAAATTATGAGGTAATGAAAAACTAAAATATATTGATATAGTAATCACTTGATTCATTTATGCTTAACATTAACAATACAATGTTTATACATAATATGTACTTAGAAATGTGCACCTAAGTAATGATTTTTTTTTTTCTCACTTTTTTTTTTAAATTTTCGTTTGCAGGTATTCAGATCACAAGTATATAGTGAAGAATATCACTTTCTCCCTGTATTTATTAATGAAGTTCTTCATATCTGAGAGCCGCTGCAGTATCAACATGCTTGAACCTGCTCACATTTATCATCTTAAAGGTTTGATATTTGCTGTGTGTGAACTTTCGGTGAACATGAATGTGAGTCGCACTGTAACTGGAAAGTTCTGGCCACTGTGCCCAAACTCCTTTGTCCACTGTTTCCTCTCAAGCAAAGTTACACCACACCTTTCCTTTCTATTCTGCTGCTCTCACACCGCCGGAGATGAGCAGAAAACAGATGAGCCGGTCTTTTTTTACAGCCCGGCCTGCTTGCTGCAGCAGAATGCCGGAAATCACTCTTTATCTTTGTGGTAGAAGAGGCTCGGCAGCTGGCAGAACAGACTGGCTTTGAAATTGAAAGTTGCCTGGGTCAGCTTCGCTGCTGGAGAAAAGAAGAAAGAAAGATAGAGTTGGAGTTGAAGCACTGAATCAGTGCGGGATGCTTGTTTTTTTTGTGCTATTTATGTCAGAATAGATATCAGGATGCTAAATATACTTCTCTAGATAACACGCTTGTTAGGATTGATTTCATTTAAAGCATTTCATCGTTAACAACCCTCATGAAAATTGAGCATAATTTGTGCTTGCAAACGCTTTGTTTCTCAAGCACGGGATAAAAAATTAAAAGTTAGTTGTAGACTTTTTTTATCTCCCCAGTTCTGACTTTTTCTCAGAATTGGAGTAGAAATATATACTCAGGGATTATGAGAAAAAAACTCAGAATTGTGTGATATAAACTATGAATTGTGAGATAAAAAAGTCAGAATTATGCAGAAAATAGTATTCCAAAAGAAATATAAATTCAGAATTGAAAGATATAAACAGATTGTAGGAGAAAAAGAAGTCAGAAATAATAGATATAAAAAATTGTGAGAAAAAGGCCAGAATTAAGTGCAGATTTAAAACCTCAGGATGGAAAGCAAATTTGAATTCTAGAAATATAAATTTAGAATTACAAGAACGTAAAACCACAAAAGAAAATAGTCAAAAAGTGAGCTACCTCCCCCCACTTCCCTCCCTCCCATATTGTTGTTTTTCTGTGCTATTGGTTTGTATTTTTTTATTTTTTTTTCTCATTTATATATATATATATATATGTGTATGTATTATATATATATATATATATATATATATATATATATATTTTTTTTTTTTTTTTTTTTTTTTTTTTTCTGCTTTTTGTGTATTTTGCTAATGCCTGTATAAAGCTTTCAATCTTCAGCACCCTCATTGTGTACTGCTGTTTATTTTATTTTCTTTTATTTTTATTTTATTTTTATGTATTGTACATACTTTTTAAAAAAAAAGGAAAAAAGAGGAAAAACAGCTTAAGTATGGCTTTATTTTTGCGTTCCATCTCTACCTCATTGTTATGTATTTTCAATGTCCCATATTTCTCAAAAAAAAAAAAAAAAAAAAAAAAAAAAGTGAGCTATAAACTGAGAATTGTAAGGAAATAGTCAGTGAATTCTGAGATATAAATTCAGAGTTGCAAGTTATAAACAGATTTTGCAAGAGAAAAAAGGGTCAGAATTGCAAGATATAAATTGAGGATTGAGAAAATAGAATTAGAAATGCATTCTGGATGTATTTATCTGTGAATTGCACTTCTGAGAATTGCAAAAAAATAGAATTGCAATAAATAAAACAGAATTGTGAGAATAGTGTCGGACCACGAGACATACAAATTTATGAGAAAAGGTCAGAATTATGTAGATATGAACTCAGAATTGAAAACTGAAAATTTGAGAAAATGCGAGAAAAGTAGAATTGTGAGATATAAACAGAATTGTAAGATATAAAAATCTGTCTTACAGATCGTGATACAAGTCTTAAACTTTCAAACTGCAGGCTTTGAATCTGCTTCATTATTATTCTGGCTAGGCTTTCAAGCCAACATCAAAGTGTGTCGAAGGCTGCACCATCCAGTTTTATATATATTAACGTAATATCTACAGCATTGTGAACGGGTACATCATCCACCATCAATGCCTCGCCCAACATGTTTCTACATCTGAGGTATGATCAGATGGTGATCGACAGCACAGCTGAGCAGTTACATAACAGCTGCAGGAGTTTGTAAAATACAAGCAAAAAAAGAAAAAAAAAGAGAAAAAACATTGCAGCAAGATTAAAACAACAGCTGCAAACAAAGGCATGCTTCCTCTTCAAAACACACAGAGACGACAAACACGCGACGGCGGGCGCCCTCTGAGACGCCTACTACATGAGCCACTCGTGAGAAACAAAAGGCCCACCAAGTACCACCACTAATCCTGTGTGTGTGTGCTTGCTCAAATAAGTCATGAAATCCTGGCCGCTTGTTGCAGCGTAGAATATACAGGTGAAAGCAGCCCACGCCACGCCTAACCCAGCAGTGCATTGTGGGTAAAACCTCATGATTAAAGCTTACCATGGCAACTGTAGTTTCCACTCAAAATACTACAGTCACTGTTGGTATTAACACTATCAAATCATCAAAAATAATTTTACAATTACTATAGTTTAACAGTACTAATTTTCCCATTGTAACCATTCATCTGCTCACCAGGGCTGGCGCATTTATTTAATCAAAAATACAGTAAAAATTGTGAAATATTATTATAATGAACAATAGCTGTTTTTCTCTGCCAATATACTGTAAGTGTAATTTATTTCTGTGATGTACAGCTGAATTCTTTTCAGCATCATTATCTAGTCTTCAGTGTCACATGATCTTCAGAAATCATTTAATATACCGATTTGCTGCTCAAGAAACATTTCTGATTATTATCAGTGTTAAAAAACAGTTGTGCTGCACAATATTTCATGTAGAAATTAGATGCATTTTATTTGTCAGGATTCACAGATGAATAGAGTTCAAAAGAACAGCATTTATTTGACATTATAAATGACTTTACTGTCACCTTGATCAATTTAACGCATCCTTGATTCATAAAATTAATTTCTCATTGTAGATACTCACAAACTGTAGTCCTGCTACTGATTACAGATTGCATAATGAAATTGTAGTTAGTAATGTTGTAATCCAGCTTATATGTAATCGCTCTGATTACTGTAGCAGTGTACAGTATGGTGTTGCATGTGGATAAAGCTCTGTCTGTGTATATGCTTCTGTGTTTTTATCAGGGGGGGGTAATTTCGTTCCAGCCGCCAGATACACTCGCTATCAATCGCCACTCTGCACACAATGACTTCATGGCACAACATTACAATCCAATCTCCTGCAAATTACGGACATCAAAAGCTTAAAATTTAAACAAGATGTGAACATTTAAACTCGCCAGTATTTACCGGCAGACCCAAGGTTTCCTTTCTCGCTCAGGGCGGTTAAAAAAAAGAAAGACCTCAGTGGAACAACGAGCCGGAAAATAACAAAACAGAGCTGCCAGGTAGCCGGGATGAAATGGAGAGTTTCCTCCTTCCGTTTGGTGAGCCGCGGATGTCACCCTGGACCCTTGACATCTAATGAGCAGCAGACACAAAGAAATCACACTCTTACAGCTTCATTTCCAATCACACATTCACATATATCTCCATTTGTCCAACATTATCGCTCAGTTGAGCTGCTTACATATAATATAAAATACAGCACACGGTCTCTAAAATGGGCAGCCTAAATAAGAATAATCTGTAACTGTAACCAGACTCATGCAGCTAAGACAAAGTTCATCTGTGTTGATTTGCATGTATTTGATGCTCTTTTAAATTGCAGGGATCATTACAGTAGCCTGACAGTATAGCAAACTGGTGGGCCGCTTCCACCCGCTGATGACTCAATGGATGGCCCCTGAACCTGAGAATAGGACATGTTTATGACTGCAGTGCATGGGAATGGGGTTTGTTGTAGTGCAGCTATGTGTGAATACCGCGACATACTGTTATGTACACTTATCTCTGTGATTGCATTTACATGCAAGTGTGTGATTAGCGGTTGAATTGTGTATGCCCTGCATGTAATGCATGTAGCATGCTTCTGTGCAATACGTACTTGCAGGGATTTGTTTGTCGCTATGTGCATATGGCATGGGTTTTGTGTGCACAGGGAAATATGGCATAATAAGTAACGCTTTAAATAATCTGCACTTTGTGATTTGTTTGTGTTTGCATATATGTGCAATTATTGTTGCATTGTGAAAAAATGCAATATAGTATGTGATTGCATGAAGTGGACAGTTGATCAATGCATCTTTCGGCACTCCACAGCATCTGTAAGGACTTGATTGACAGCACTGAAGTGCAGCGACAATTTACTGTAGCATGCACGCTTATGGCGTGTTCTTTCTTTACGCGGGTGGCATCAAGCTTTTGGTACTATCCCCTCCCCTTCTACCTTTTTGGGTTTTCGGTAAGTTCTCCCTCTCGAATCATCATCCCGTTATCCCCTGACTGGGGCCGCACCCTTCTGCTCTCTTCCTAGTTTGTTTCAGATGGTCTTGAGAGGAGATTCTCAGAAAAATCCAGAGGCAGAGGAACAAGAGAGCAGTCGAAAGGAAAGGCATTTTCATGTTCAGTCAGATCCCAGAAGCCCCAAACACACACACACACACACACACACATGCACGCACACAGCAGCTCTTTTTTATTTCAGAGATGCATTCTCTTTGAGCCGCACGGATGGTTTCGTGCTCCAGAGGAGTCGTGATGTTGCTCGCTTGTATCCTCTCTGGGCTTATGAAGACTCAAGGGTCTAGGTTATCTGAGGAAACCCTGAGTGTCTCGAGTATCATGTGATATGAAACTGATTATAATGTATAATGTTATAACATTACAATGTTATATATAATTGAAAAAGTCATCTGATCTGAATCAGGGGAGAGAAATCTGCACAGATCGAAAACAGTCCAAAAAACAGCTCTAAACAAATATGTGTCTGGATTTTGATTTGAGAGACACAACAGGAGATGCACTTTTTTCACTGGAGGAAGCGTTATTATGGATTATTGACTCATTAAAAACATCTTAATGCTGGATGTGTTTCATCTTTTGTCTTCTTCCAGATGCGTTAACTGGATGGACTGGAGGTGGATTATTGTGATGTTATTATCAGCTGTTTGGAATCTCATTATGATGGCATCACCAAGTTTGATTCACTGCCACGCTTTCTTCAAATTATGCAAGAAAGAAAACAAAAACTCATCGATATCCTTGGATGGTCTGAGGGATGTGTAAAGCTTCAGTAGCCCTTTCATTTTTGGGTGAATCCATTGGCTTTAACTGTAGCTTTAGTTTTTTATTTAGCTCAAGGAAAAAACTATAGGAACTATTCTGTTACTTTCGTTTTTGTTTGTTCTTTTATTCCCCTTTTAATACCACCTTCAACTTTCTATTGAAAGAGCCGTTTCTATCGCATCACTCATTTGTCTTCTTTTGTGTTTCATAATTGCTTCTTTGCCCTTGACTCACTTTTGATGAATTTTTTTTTTATCTGTATTTGTTTATGCTGTAATATTTTACTCAAAAGCTGAAAAACTGTCTGATGCAACGGCAACGGTCTGTTTCTACAAAACGCGAGAAAAGAACAAAAAGTTGTTCTGCAAGCGACCCACATTGAATTGGATTAAAAGTGGATAGTGGAAAATTTATTATCTTAAATAAATGCTGTTCTTTTGAACGCTCTATTCATATGCTGTAAAATCCGGAAAAGTAAAATGTATTTAAGTTTCTGCACAAAAAATATTGTGTAGCACAAATGTTTTTCAACAGTGATAATAATCAGAAAATGTTCTTGAGCATAAAATGAAAGCATATTAGAATGATTTCTGAAGATCATGTGACACTGAAGAATGGGGTAAAGATGCTGAAAAATACAGCTGCACATCACAGAAATAAATTACACTTTAACAGAGATTCACACAAGGAAAAAAGGCTGTTGAAATAGTATTAATATTTACAAATTTTTTAGTGTATTTTTGATCATATAATACAAAAACAGCCTTGATGAGGCAAAAATAGATTTCTTTTTATCTCCAAAGTAAACACAACAAAAATAATGTTACCTGGCATGTAATTAAAAGAAAAAGAATCTCTGCTAAGTATTTTAAAGTTCATTAGAGTGTCTTTGCTAATGTCTAGTGTGTGTTTTTGTGTTTGCCTGTTGTTCACCGCATCTTCATGACGTTTGATTCATAACCACACTGATTGAAACTTGAGCAGGATAAAAATAACATCAGGCCTCCAGGTGGAACATCAAACCAGCGAGCTTTCATTTAGGAAACCTGCTCCAGCATCCAGGATCAACAGAAGGTCCTCATTTTATTCTGTGCTTCTGCGCCTTTTATTAGTTCATTTGACTGCCTCAGCTTCTGGCTGCCCAGCAGGCATCAAAATCAGCCTGTTTTCCAACAGACAGTTATCTAGACAAACCGCACAGAAACGTTCATGTCGTCAAAATTACAGTAACAATTTACCTCCCTAATCATCAAGACACTACAGCCTATCGCTGACCACAAAACACAGCGCCTTCTGTCCAAAACCAGCTGCAGGACATTTTCAAATCACTCTTTTGTGATGTTTAACACATCGATACGTTTGACATTCAGTGTCATTGTGAATCAAAACAGCTTGACCTATCTATCTATCTATCTATCTATCTATCTATCTATCTATCTATCTATCATCTTTCTGAATATCTATCTATCTAAAGACTTTTTAAACCTATTTCTAACAAGGCTTTCAAAACATTGAGTTTATCTACAAACTTTGCTTCTCTAGTTAATTACAGTAGTTAAACTTGTTAATTAATTAACAAAAAATGAGAATTGTGTTCTTAGTTTTTCATTATCTACTACCTTTCATAAAAGCACCGGAGGCCGTATGAAATAAAAATATAACACAACCTCTTTTGTTTCATTTTTATGAAACAGTTTAGCCCATGAACTTTCTAAGACCTTTCGCTTCGGGGTCTCGAACACCCTGGTGTTTTGAGAAATTTTTTTAAATACGATTCCAACATCTATGTGGAAAAAAAAGCCATAAACTCATCCGCTTGATTCCCTCTGGTATCCTTCAGGAGAAAACGAACAGAAAAGTCTGGAAGAAAAGCCATTTGATTTTAATCAAAGGCCAGAGCGAGGGCAGAAATGCTCTTTCTGTGGGATCGATGGGTTGGGACGTGCGCTGAAAGCGTCCAGAAACAGGCAGCATCTGCTGGAAATGACCCACGCGGGACCGGCGCGTCAGAAACAACACTAATCTGTGACACTAAGCGAAGGCCGCAGAGAGTTCGCTCATATAGTGTTTTCATTATAAGCGTGTGTTCACCAGCATCATCCGTCTCCATCTAGAGTGACGGTGTTACAATGAAATTTAATTTTCTACCTAGTAGATTGTTTTATTAATGTCTAAACCCACCCCAACCCAAAACCTACCCCTAACAATAATGCAGAAAATAGTAATTATTGTTGTACAGTGTGACAAAATAAGTATATCGATGTGCGAATACCCAGTAGCCACAGCTGTCTCCCTTCTAGCCTTAAAGGGGTCATATGATGCTGCTAAAAAGAACATTATTTTGTGTATTTGGTGTAATGCAATATGTTTATTTGGTTTGAGGTTCAAAAAACATATTATTTTCCACATACTGTACATTATTATTTCTCCTCTATGCCCCGCCTTCTGAAACACATCGATTTTTACAAAGCTCATCGCTCTGAAAAGTGAGGTGTGCTCTGATTGGTCAGTTATTCAGTGCGTTGTGATTGGCCGAATGCCTCAATTGTGTGACAGAAATGTTACGCCCCTTAACATACTGTGATGCGTGTTCCAGCAGCACGAGACTCAGTCCCCAGCAAGTGCTCGTGCACATCCCATCATCGGTTCTCTATTTTAGCAGTTCAGTCAATGTACTGTTAGGAGTAACTGAATAACTCGGGATATTGGTTTATTTCGCATCAGAGGGAGTGAAAGGCACGTTTATAAACCGAATAACTTTTAGTTAGTTTTAGAATTAGTGCGTCTGGAGACACAAACTGTTTCAAATGATTCAGATAGATTTGGTGAACTGGTTCGACCGGTTCACTGAGAAGATCCGGTTAAATAGAATGATTTGTTCGCAATCCAGACATCTCTAAATGAGACAAAACAATACAACCCATTACAAACGAGGCATTTGTTGCATCCAATGGGGATGCACTTATACTGAAAACGTACTTACAGGCTTGCAAAGTTTGAACTGCCCAACTTTATAGGAACAGACATTATGCCACAGACACATTGCGGGCTACTGGTTCAGGAAACAGTCCTCATCCTCTATAAAATGTGCAACACACATCTGAATATTTGGGTTGGACTGTTCTGGAACAGTGTTGAAATACAACTTAACCACTGATTTCTAGTTGTGTCCTCTTTTGGAAGAACAAACAAAGTAGTCTCGCTTTCACAACCAAACACACAGCGACTCCACGACATGGCGCCGTGGCAACAGAGAGAATAAAAGTCACACCTTTCTTTGGGAAAGAACCTTCTTTCTTTGCGTGAACATTTGGGCAGTGTTATGCAGATCTTCCCACATAGTGATGTAGAGATGTGGGGGCGTGTTTAAACGAGGCGTTTTGGGAGGGTGTGGTTGACTCTTTATTAATAATTTATTATACATATACATATGTATATGCTTGTATTAAAATATATTATAAATATATTTATTGTATTTATTATAACACAAAGTTATTTGTCATACAAAGTGATTTATATCTATGATTTCTATAAGTATAAATATTTACTTCTTAACATATGCATATTATTATTATTATTATTAATACAATGATGATGATTAGTTTTGTTATTATATATTTATTTATTAATATATTTTGTCTGTAAAATAATCTATTATTTTTGTGTATTAATTTGAAAGCACTTTTTGTTGTTGGCTTTGAAGTAAAAATAAGTCTATAGTGATATGTTGAAGATGTGAGTGGTGTCATCCGCTCTGACTCCCACAGGCCACAGTTAAGTGCTTTTTTTCAAGACTGTACTTCACACACTCAGGCTTTGTTCTGGATCTTACCCGTCTCGCAGTTCTGCCCACTGAAGCCCTGTGTTACCCGTCTCGCTATTTAAAAAACAGAAGAAAACAAGCCACATAAAGGAGATGTAATGTTGAAATAATGTGAACATACAGAGCAAAACTAGTGCAGTAAAGAAAGAACATATTAGATATAATATAGGTTAAAGTTTAAGATTGAGGCTCAGGCATCAAATGAGAGAATATGATCTTTATTTATATATATAGGCTATGTATATGTATGTATATTTGCTCAGCATGTGTGTGTTTAATTAGCTAATAAAATATATATTTTCAAAATATATTCAAATAGAAAACAGTTATTTTAAATTGTAAAGATATTTCAAATGTTACTGTTTTTGCTTTATCAAATAAATGCAGGCTTAGTGAAAGGCAGAAGAGAATTCTTTCAAAAAAAAACATTAAAAATCTTACTGTTCAAAAACATTTGACTGGTAGAGTATATAGTTATTTTTTCAAATAATTTATTATACATATATATGTATATATGCTGTATTAAAATATAATTATAAATATATTTATTATATTTATTATATACAAAAGTATTTGTCATACAAAGTGATTTATATCTATGGTTCTATAAGTATAAATACTTCTTAACATATGCATATTATTATTATTATTATTAATACAATGATGATGATTAGTTTTGTTATTATATATTTATTTATTAATATATTTTGTCATGTAAAATAATCCTATTATTTTGTGTATTAATTTAAGAAAGCACTTTTGTTGTTGGCTTTGAGTAAAAATAAGTCTATAGTGATATGTTGAGAGAGATGTGAGTGGTGTCATCGCTCATGACTCCCACAGGCCACAGTTAATTCTTTTTCAAGACTGTATTACTTCACACACTCAGGCTTTGTTCTGGATCTTGCAAATCTCGCAGTTCTGCCCACTGAAGCCCTGTGGAAGATATAATCATATTTAAAAAAACAGAAGAAAAACAAGCACATAAAGGAGATGTAATGTTGAGTAATGTGAACATACAGAGCAAAACTAGTGCAAGTAAAGAAGAACATATTAGATATAATATAGGTTAAGTTTAGTTGAGGCTCAGCGACATCACAATAGAGAATATGATATTTATTATATATATAGGCTATGTATATGTATGTATGTTGCTCAGCATGTGTGTGTTTAATTAGCTAATAAAATATATATTTCAAAAGATATTCAAATAGAAAACAGTTATTTTAAATTGTAAGAGAGTTTCAAAATGTTACTGTTTTGCTTTATCAAATAAATGCAGGCTTGGTGAGCATACAAGATAATTCTTTAAACAAAACATTAAAAATCTTACTGTTCAAAAACTTTTGACTGTCGAGTATATAGTATTTTAAATAATTTATTATACATATACCTTATGTATATGCTTGTTAAAATATATTATACATATCTTTATTGTATTTATTATAACACAAAGTTATCTTGTCATACAAAGGGATTTCTATCTATGATTTCTATAAGTATACTATTTACTTCTTAACATATGCATATTATTATTATTATTATTAATCCTGATGATGATTAGTTTTGTTATTATATATTTATTTATTAATATCTTGTTGGTCTTAACATACTCTATTAGTTTTGTGTATTAAGTTGAAAGCCCTTTGTTGTTGGCTTTGAAGTAAATAAGTCATATGATATGATTGAAGATATGTGAGTGGTGTCATCCGATCTGACTCCCACAGTCCACAGTTAAGTGCTTTTTTTTCAGACTGTACTTCACACACTCAGGGCCTTGCTCTGGATCTACCCCGTCCTCGCAGTGTCTGCCGCTACTGAACCCTGTTTGGACACACGCAAATTTTGGGAGACGCGCAGGGCCTGCCCCTTTCATGACAGCGGCCATCACACAGCGCTGCGATCAGAGAGAGCACATAGGGTCATGTTACTGGTCAGAAGAGTGGACAGAGAGTCATGTTGATGGGTCAGTTGACGGGTCATAGAGAGGAGCGAGGGTCATGTGCTGGGTCCAGTTGACAGTGTCAGAGAGAGGACAGAGTGTCATGTGATGGGTCACAGAGAGACAAAGGTCATGTGACGGTTCAAGAGGGACAAGGTCATGTGACCGTTCCGAGAGAGAACAGGAGGGTCATGTGACGGGTCAGTTGATAGTTCAGAGAGATGACATAGGGTCAGTGCATGGGCAGGTGACGGGGCAGAGAGAGGACATAGGGTCCTTGTGATGGTCATGGTGACGGGTCAGAAAGAGGACAGGGGCATGTGATTGTCAAGAGAGGACAGAGGGTCATGTTGAATTGGTCAGAGAGGGACAGAATGGGTCATGTGACGGGTCAAGAGTGACAGATAGATCAGGGTGATTTGTCAGGTGACGGGTCAGAGAGAGGACAGGGTCATGTGATGGGTCAGGTGACAGGTCAGAGAGAGGATCATGTGATGGGTCACAGAGAGGACAAAGGGTCATGTGACGGGTCAGAGAGAGGACAGAGGGTCATGTGATGAGTCACAGAGAGTACAAAGGGTCATGTGACGGGTCAGAGAGAGGACAGAGGGTCATGTGACGGGTCAGGTGATGAGTCAGAGAGAGGACAGAGAGTCATGTGACCGGTCAGGTGATGGGTCAGAGAGAGGACAGAGGCTCATGTGATGGGTCAGAGAGAGGACAGAGGGTCATGTGACGGGTCAGAGAAAGGACAGAAAGTCATGTGATGGGTCAGGTGACAGGTCAGAGAGAGGACAGAGAGTCATGTGATGGGTCAGGTGACGGTTCAGAGAGAGGACAGAGGGTCATGTGATGGGTCAGAGAGAGGACAGAGGGTCATGTGACGGGTCAGAGAGAGGACAGAGAGTCATGTGACCAGTCAGGTGACGGGTCAGAGAGAGGACAGAGGGTCATGTGATGGGTCAGAGAGAGGACAGCGAGTCATGTGATGTGTCAGGTGACGGTTCAGAGAGAGGACAGAGGGCCATGTGATGGGTCAGGTGACGGTTCAGAGAGAGGACAGAGGGTCATGTGACGGGTCAGAGAGAGGACAGACGGTCATGTGACGGGTCAGAGAAAGGACAGAGGGTCAGGTGACGGGTCAGAGAGAGCACAGAGGGTCATGTGACGGGTCAGGTGATGGGTCAGAGAGCACAGAGGGTCATGTGATGGGTCAGAGAGAGCACAGAGGGTCATGTGACGGGTCAGGTGATGGGTCAGAGAGCACAGAGGATCATGTGATGGGTCAAGTAACTGGTCAGACAGAGAGCACAGAGGGTCATGTGACGGTCAGGTGACGGGTCAGAGAGAGGACAGAGGGTCATGTGATGGGTCAAGTAACTGGTCAGACAGAGAGCACAGAGGGTCATGTGACGGGTCAGAGCGAGCACAGAGGGTTGACTGCAGGCAGGTGAATGCAGACAGGTGCGGGGCTCACCTCTGCAGACGGTTCCATTGCCGGTGTATCCGGGTTTGCAGGAGCAGCTGTGGCCGCCGACGGTGTTGAAACACAGAGCGTTATCATCGCAGCTGTGCTGTCCAGACGCACACTCGTCGTGCTCTACAGAGAGAAACACTGTGAGTCTATGAGATCTCAATCACCTTCATTCAGTCTGCACTCATCAAACCAACTGCCAGGCAGTTCCTCATGGTGAAATTAAATTATGCACTGTTTTCAGTGCAAATTATGTCTGTTTTCAGTAAATAATCCCATCTTTATTTGACCCTCTAACTCTAGCACTCTCTATTCCAATTCTATTCTTGAAAAAAAAACACTAGCTTCTCTATACTTTTTGTATTCTATCTCTTTGTTTTGTTTTTATTTATTATACAATTAACAAAAGCAAAAAAGGCCTCCAACACTAGCTTGCTCTATTCTTTTTCTATTCTATCTGTTTTCTTTTTATTATCTAATTTAAAAAAAAATGCTACATGTACTGTGTTAAACTAATTGAGTCTTGTTATAGCACTTTTGTTGATTTTGATTGCTTCCATTGTCCTCATTTGTAAGTCGCTTTGGATAAAAGTGTCTACTAAATGACTAAATGTAATGTAAATATAATGTAAACATCCCCTTATTGAATCAGAAATGTGTTGTTGTAACTAACTAGTTTCAATTTAAAAATAATAATAATAATAAAAAATGACAAAAACACAACAAAATAAATAATATATAATTAAAAACTTAATATAAAAATATATAAAAAATATAATAGTATCTCATTAATACTAAAACAACACAGTACAAGCAGAAAGCTGCAGATGAGTTTTTTCTCCTGCCCTCCAGCTGACCTCACATCTGTTTCCATGAGGAATTGTGAGATTTCATAAAATCCTCCAGCAAACAAACTCCCAGCAGAAATAAACACAAATGAGGGAATAATTACAACACGAGCATGTGATTCAGCGGCTTTCATTGAGCGCTGCACACTCAAACACAACCTGGAGGATTGTTTAACAAACAAATATTATAGTTTCTGTCACATAGCAAAGCGATTATCAGTCTTTACAGGTCTGAGATATGACACAAACAAACGGTACTGGAAAATAATATTTGATGTGATGATGTTGATGATGATAATCAGATTATGGTGATGCTGATCTGGTCAAAGTCTGATAAGCGTCTGGCTTCACATGTTTCAAGGTCTGTTTGTATGGCGATCTTCAGAAAGTAAGAAAGTAAGATCTGACATTCTTCTTATTATCAAAACATTATCATTATTCTAGCATTTTTAACAGGGACAATAAGCCTACAGTATTCAAAAAGGGACAGGTATGATGTATGTATAAGAATACAATATTATTTATGAATTAATTCCTTTTTATTTCCCATAACCCCCTTATTCGTCTTACAGTTTTTACTTATTTGACTGACAGTTCAATTTATTAATTTTTTTCATTTATTTTTATTTAGTACATTAGTTATTTATTTGTTTATTATTTGTTTATTCATTCAATTCCTTCATCAGCTTCATTTTACTGGCGCATGGAAAGAAAAGTCTGCAATATGTAATAGTATTTTTTTATTCTTTTATTTTTTTCAGTTTTGTAGGGGTTTTTTGTTTACTTGACAATAAGTAGTACAGTATTCAAAAAGGAAACAGTATGAAAAAATGAAATAAAAATATGTAATTCATTAATTCCTTTAATTATTTTTTGACACTCCCAGTAATGAAAAAGAAAAGAGTTGTTATTTTTTATTCATTTTCATTCAGGTATGAATAAAATGATATTTTATTACATAATACACACCTCAGAGATGTTCAAAAGTCCTCTAAATTAACATATAAATCAGAGGGAAAAGAACACTGGCTTCATATCAAAGCAGGCCATCAAACATTTCCCATTCATTACTGCATTCACCAGAGCCAAGAACTGACCAAAAAACTACCTACTGTAACTTTCAGCAATAAAGCTGAAATCAATATCAAATATGAAAACTAGAAATTGCGTGCTTTGGCAAACACAAACTGCAATAAGTGGAAGTACCTAAATTCCCAACTTCAAATACAATTAAGATACATAAAAAAACTACTTAGAAATATTATATATATTACATATATATATAATATATATCTATATTATATATATATTATAATATATCATATATAAGACACACACACACCACACACACACACACACACACCACACTACACACACACACACACACACACGTTCATATAAAAACAGTTTAAAAAACTAATCACGAAATGACAGAAAGCAAACTTACAAAAAATCTATAAAAAACTGAAAATCTAAATCTCAAGTATTATCATACCCCTATAAGACAAAAGGGGATAACCAATTATTCATTGAGCAATGGCACATTTTGTAAGGATTTGTTTTTCTGATGATATATTTCAGAGAATACATCTTGGAATTAATTTGTTTGACAAACAGTTTTTTTTTTTTTATTTCGTATTTTAAGCATAAATCAACTGAACTGTAGTGGAAATGTATGCATTTGCCAAAAAGGCATAATAAATAAACTAAAATCAAGGTATAGTCTCTGAAAACAAGTCATAATATCTTACAATATTTTCAAGGTAAATTGTATTATGTATAGATAACATAGGTAGTTTTTACAGGATTAATATGAAAGATGACAGCGTATTTCTATTTTTTTTCTATGTGAATATTTAAATTAGCTATTTATTCAGTCTTTTTTGCAACATTTTTACTCTTTAAAACAAGGACAGTATGAAAAGGATGTAATTATATCTCTTCATCTAGCGTTCTATTATTAATTTCTTTTGTAGCAACCAGTAATGAACATGAAAAAAGGAATGTCTATTTTAATTTATTTTCCCTTCAGTCAGTCATTGTTGAATTTTTTTCTTTAAAACAGGATAGTAATGATAGTATGTTTTTAATATATTTATAATATTATCTAATTATCAATAAATACGACAGTACATATTAATACTTATTATTAATTATACAAAAGGTCAAATCAACAAAAACGAGATGCAAGAGTTTTGATATGAGTATAAAATCCATACCATCACGTCCTCTGAAGTCTTAAAAAGCTTGTGTAGAGGCTTTAGATTAAATCTGTGTAATGTTAATATTTTTGCTGTATTTGTATATTTGTTCAGCTTAGGACGCACTGTGTCACAGGTAACCGGCCTGCAAGCCGACAGTAGTCGTTTCAGAGCTTGTCCTGAGTTCATTCCTCACTGCAAACTGGAAATGGCAGTTATCATCCCAAATATATGAATGCGCAGACTGCATTATCACACACACACACACACAACACACACAGCGAATGAGAGGACTGAGCTGAGAGGGTGTGGGGGGGGGGGGGGGTGGGGGGGGGGGGGGGGGGGTGTCAGGGCGTCAACACCTGTTGGTGGAAGGAACACTGCTGTGGTCTTCATTCTGCAGCCTGCATATAACCATCAAATTATGTACGGCCAGGCATGGGACGGCTCTGACTCTCTGCTCTCTGCTCTTTCAAACAGCTGTCTGCGCCGCGCAGCCTCATCAACACGCGTCATTTGATCTTACAAAACAATTCTGTGCTGATATTCAAAAAAAAATAAAAAATAAACACATCTTCAATAAAATTAAGGGTGAAAGATGTTTTTAAATTATATACAATGCCAATTGTATATACATACCAATTATATAAACATGCACTTTTTGCATTTTTACTGCATTGAAAAAAAAAACAAGGTTAATATAAAAAGACTAAGATTTTTATTTATTCATGTTTTTTTTTTTTTTTTTAGTTAATAGTTTATTTTATTTATTTATTTATTTATTTATATTTAACAGGGATAGTATAAAAGGTGACATTTTTTTAAAATTATTTTTTTTATACTTTTTTCTGTCGACAGTATAGAAAATAACTTATATTTTAATTATTCCTTCATTTATTCATTCTTTATTGATTCATATCATTCTCTTTTTGATTTTTTTTTTTGTTTGTTTTTAACAGGGACAGTATGAAATGTTATGATGCCGTTTTTATCTATCTATTTATTTATTTATTTATTTTTGTGCATTCTTGCTTTTGTGTTTTTCACATATGTTAATATATGTTTTA
>NC_056621.1:1509205-1510888 GCF_018340385.1 Cyprinus carpio
AGAATAAGAAATTGCAAAAGTGCATAATAAAGAGTACAGAAAATATGCTAAATCATAATACATTAAAACTATTTAGGAATATTTAAAAAATAAACAAAAATGAATAAAAATGACAAAATCACATAACAAAATTACTTAAATAAATATCTGACTGAAATAAATATATTATTAATGTTAATAACTTTAATATATAATACTTTTTAAAAATCTATATAATGAATAATACTAAAATAACAAAAGAAACACAACACATGATAAACACCCATTAAAAAGGGATACACTTGCCAGAATAGAAAGTTTTATAGATTTGTTTTTATTTTAGATAGCTACATTTCAGAGAATACATCTTGGATTACATTTGTTTATTATCCTTTTTGTAAGTAGTCGTGTTTTCTTTTCTTTTTTTTTAAGCATAAAACTGTAATAAACGAGTTATGAGATTAATGCAGTTGACAAAGGGGTCAGAGAAATAAAACTAATCGATATAATCTCTGAAAACAAGTCGTAAGTCTACCAGTATTTGTTCTCAAGTAATGTGTATGGCATATTTCTTTCTAAATAATTTACATAAATCTGCAGTATTTTTAAATTTTCAGTAAAAAAAAGAAAAAGAAAAGCAAATATATTAATAAATATTATATATATATATATATTACTAACAAGCGAAGAGAGAACTACTGCAGATTTTTGCAGCGTGCATGTTGAATTGAGCTTATGATTTGCGGCGTCCTCTCAGCTAGTCTTTGTCATCGTTAACCTTCATTTAACCTTGTGAAAGCAGCAGAGCGTTCAGTTATAAAGATTCTCATCCGACTACAAGTTGCACTCGTTTTTTTATTCACCTGAAAGCGTCTGAAATTTGGGTCTGAATGAAAGTCGTCCAATCAAAAGAGGAAGTCTTGGCCAAAGCAGCCCGGCTCTCAAAATGAGGGTTTTTATTTCCCATAATCCCACTGCCACTGCCCAGACAAAACCACAGGCCTCTGTCCACGACTCCTCCGTGAGGAATGAACAGGATCCAGGAGCCGGATGCGTATGAGGTGAGATACAGGACAGAGAATACAGAACCACCAGCGGCCATTCTGAATGTGTCCTTTCTAATCCGTGGCGGTGAAGAATGGGACATGGACACACACACACACACACACACACACAGAGACAGACACGCAGCGGTGTGGAGTCAGCTGATTCTGGTATCTCAGATAACACCTTTCTTACACACCGCAGGAAAGACTAATAACAGAGCCAGAGATTATGGGGCTAATCGTCAGGTGCATTGGAAACACTCGAGGGCCCCAAACACACACACACACACACACACAGAGGAAAGACAATCTCTTGTTTCTACTAGGGGTGAGATTAAATGGACTTTTGCTTAAAGAAACAGTTCACCCTAAAATAAAAATGCATTGTATGTTTTTTTATTGTTTGTATATAACAAACGTCTCCTTTTGTGTTTCAGAGAAGAAAGTACAGTAAGTAGTGGAACAACCTTAGGGTGAGTAAATGATCTTTTTTTTTTGACTGTATGTTGACAGAAATTTGGTGTAAAAACGATTGCTAGTAATTTTCACAAACAGTACAAAAAACGCAATATACACTGAATTAAACATGAATGTCAGAGAAAGAAGGGTATGACGGACAAAATTAGCGGATCGGTCTGGGCACACCCCCGCCATTGCT